>NW_027526640.1:0-192130 GCF_052857255.1 Amblyomma americanum
TTTCGCGCAGTTCTGAGAGAAAAAGTTTACACCTTTCTCACGTTTACTCTTCGACGACCTGTAAAATCGATGCTCGTGAATCTTGCTAGTTTCGATCTAAAACGGTGTATCCCGTTGTTTTGAGCCGGAATACGAGAAAGCATTCGACTCAGTGGAAACCTCAGCAGTCATACAGGCATTGCGTAATCAGAGAGTAGAAGAGCCTTATGTCAAAATACTGGAAGATATATATAGCAACTGCACAGCTACTATAGTCCTCCATAAAGTCAGCAATAAAATTCCAATAAGGAAGGGCGTCAGGCAAGGAGACACGATCTCGCCACTGCTGTTCACCGCATGTTTGCAGGAGGTATTTCGAGGCCTGAATTGGGAACAGTTGGGAATAAGAATAAATGGAGAATACCTAAATAATCTGAGATTTGCTGATGACATTGCCTTGCTGAGTCACTCAGGAGGTGAACTGCAAATCATGATCAACGAGTTAGACAGGCAGAGCAGATCGATGGGTCTAAAAATTAACATGCAGAAAACCAAGGTAATGTTCAACAGCCTAGCAAGGGAACAACAGTTCACAATTGGCAGCGAGAGCCTAGAAATTGTGCCGGAATACGTCTACTTAGGGCAGGTAGTGACAGCTGATCCGGATCATGAGAGGGAGATAACTAGAAGCATAAGAATGGGGTGGAGCGCATATGGCAAATTCTCGCAGATCATGAGTGGCAGTTTACCAATTTCCCTCAAGAGGAAAGTGTACAACAGCATAATCTTACCGGTACTCACCTACGGGGCAGAAACGTGGAGGCTAACGAAAAGAGTTCAGCTTAAGTTAAGGACAACGCAGCGAGCCATGGAAAGAAAAATGATAGGTGTAACGTTAAGAGATCAAAAGCGGGCAGAGTGGGTGAGGGAACAAACACGGGTTAATGACATCCTAGTCGAAATCAAGAGAAAGAAATGGGCTTGGGCAGGGCACGTAATGCGAAGGCAAGATAACCGCTGGTCTTTAAGGGTAACGGAGTGGGTTCCAAGAGAAAGTAAGCGTAGCAGGGGGCGGCAGAAGGTTAGATGGGCGGATGAGATTAAGAAGTTTGCAGGCAAAGGGTGGATGCAGCTGGCAAAAGATAGGGTTAATTGGAGAGACATGGGAGAGGCCTTTGCCCTGCAGTGGGTGTAGTAGGGCTGATGATGATGACAAGTTTTCGCACAGTTCTGAGAGAAAAAGCTTACACCTTTCACTCGTCTACTCTTCGATGACTTGAAAAATCGATGCTCGTGAATCTTGCTAGTTTCGATCTAAAACGATATATCCCGTTGTTTTGAGCCGGAATACAAGTGTTCACGCAGTTCTGAGAGAAAAAGTTTAAATCTTTCTCACGTCTACTCTTCGACGACCTGTAAAATCGATGCTCGTGAATCTTGCTAGTTTCGATCTAAAACGATGTATCCCGTTGTTTTGAGCCGGAATACAAGTCTTCGCGCAGTTCTGAGAGAAAAAGTTTACACCTTTCTCACATCTACTCTTCGACGACCTGTAAAATCGATGCTCGTGAATCTTGCTAGTTTCGATCTAAAACGATGTATCCCGTTGTTTTGAGCCGGAATACAGCTTTTCGCGCAGTTCTGAGAGAAAACGTTTACACCTTTCTCTCGTCTACTCTTCGACGACCTGTAAAATCGATGCTCGTGAACCTTGCTAGTTTCGATCTAAAACGATGAATCCCGTTGTTTTGAGCCGGAATACAAGTGTTCCCGCAGTTCTGAGAGAAAAAGTTTACACCTTTCTCTCGTCTACTCTTCGACGACCTGTAAAATCGATGCTCGTGAATCTTCCTAGTTTCGATCTAAAACGATGTATCCCGTTGTTTTGAGCCGGAATACAAGTTTTCGCGCAGTTCTGAGAGAAAACGTTTACACCTTTCTCTCGTCTAATCTTCGACGGCTTGTAAAATCGATGCTCATGAATTCTAATAGTTTCGATCTAAAACGATGTATCCCGTTGTTTTGAGTCGGAATACAAGTTTTCGCGCAGTTCTGAGAGAAAAAGTTTACACCTTTCTCTCGTCTACTCTTCGAGGACCTGTAAAATCGATGCTCGTGAATCTTGCTAGTTTCGATCTAAAACGATGTATCCCGTTGTTTTGAGCCGGAATACAAGTTTTCGCGCAGTTCTGAGAGATAAAGTTTACACCTTTCACTCGTCTACTCTTCGACGACTTGTAAAATCGATGCTCGTGAATTTTGCTAGTTTGAATCTAAAACGATGTATCCCTTTGTTTTGAGCCGGAATACAAGTGTTCACGCAGTTCTGAGAGAAAAAGTTTACACCTTTCTCACGTCTACTCTTCGGCGACCTGTAAAATCGATGCTCGTGAATCTTGCTAGTTTCGATCTAAAACGATGTATTCCGTTGTTTTGAGCCGGATTACAAGTTTTCGCGCAGTTCTGAGAGAAAAAGTTTACACCTTTCTCTCGTCTAATCTTCGATGAATTGTAATGTCGATGCTCGTGAATTTTGCTAGTTTCAATATAAAACGATGTATCCCGTTGTTTTGAGCCGGAATACAAGTGTTCCCGCAGTTCTGAGAGAAAAAGTTTACACCTTTCTCACGTCTACTCTTCGACGACCTGTAAAATCGATGCTCGTGAATCTTCCTAGTTTCGATCTAAAACGATGTATCCCGTTGTTTTGAGCCGGAATACAAGTTTTCGCGCAGTTCTGAGAGAAAACGTTTACACCTTTCTCTTGTCTACTCTTCGACGGCTTGTAAAATCGATGCTCATGATTTCTAATAGTTTCGATCTAAAACGATGTATCCCGTTGTTTTGAGTCGGAATACAAGTTTTCGCGCAGTTCCGAGAGAAAAAGTTTACACCTTTCTCACGTCTACTCTTCGACGACCTGTAAAATCGATGCTCGTGAATCTTGCTAGTTTCGATCTAATACGATGTATCCCGTTGTTTTGAGCCGGAATACAAGTTTTCGCGCAGTTCTGAGAGAAAAAGCTTACACCTTTTTCTCGTCTACTCTTCGACGACCTGTAAAATCGATGCTCGTGAATCTTCCTAGTTTCGATCTAAAACGATGTATCTCGTTGTTTTGAGTCGGAATACAAGTTTTCGCGCAGTTCTGAGAGAAAAAGTTTACACCTTTCTCACATCTACTCTTCAACGACCTGTAAAATCGATGCTCGTGAATCTTGCTAGTTTCGATCTAAAACGATGTATCCCGTTGTTTTGAGCCGGAATACAAGTGTTCCCGCAGTTCTGAGAGAAAAAGTTTACACCTTTCTCACGTCTACTCTTCGACGACCTGTAAAATCGATGCTCGTGAATCTTGCTAGTTTCGATCTAAAACGATGTATCCCGTTGTTTTGAGCCGGAATACAAGTGTTCCCGCAGTTCTGAGAGAAAAAGTTTACACCTTTCTCACGTCTACTCTTCGACGATTTGTAAAATCGATGCTCGTGAATCTTGCTAGTTTCGATCTAAAACGATGTATCCCGTTGTTTGGAGCCGGAATACAAGTTTTCGCGCAGTTCTGAGAGAAAAAGTTTACACCTTATTTTCGTCTACTCTTCGATGACTTGTAAAATGGATGCTCGTGATTCTTGCTAGTTTCGATCTAAAACGATGTATCCCCTTGTTTTGAGCTGGAATACATGTTTTTGCGCAGTTCTGAGAGAAAAGGTTTACACCTTTCTCTCGTCTACTCTTCGACGAGTTTTAAAATTGATGCTCGTTAATCTTGCTAGTTTCGATCTAAAACGATGTGTCCCGTTGTTTTGAGCCAGAATACAAGTTTTAGCGCAGTTCTGAGAGAAGTTTACACCTTTCTCTCGTCTACTCTTCGATGACTTGAAAAATCGTTGCTCGTGAATCTTGCTAGTTTCGATCTAAAACTATGTATCCCGTTGTTGTGAGCCAGAATACAAGTTTTAGCGCAGTTCTGAGAGAAAAGGTTTACACCTTTCTCTCGTCTACTCTTCGACGACTTGTAAATCGATGCTCGTGAATCTTGCTAGTTTCGGTCTAAAACGATGTATCCCGTTGTTGTGAGCCAGAATACAAGTTTTAGCGCAGTTCTGATTGAAGTTTACACCTTTCTCTCGTCTACTCTTCGATAACTTGAAAAATCGATGCTCGTGAATCTTGCTAGTTTCGATCTAAAACGATGTATCCCGTTGTTTTGAGCCGGAATACAGCTTTTCGCGCAGTTCTGAGAGAAAACGTTTACACCTTTCTCTCGTCTACTCTTCGACGACCTGTAAAATCGATGCTCGTGAATCTTGCTAGTTTCGATCTAAAACGATGAATCCCGTTGTTTTGAGCCGGAATACAAGTGTTCCCGCAGTTCTGAGAGAACAAGTTTACACCTTTCTCTCGTCTACTCTTCGACGACCTGTAAAATCGATGCTCGTGAATCTTGCTAGTTTCGATCTAAAACGATGTATCCCGTTGTTTTGAGCCGGAATACAAATTTTCGCGCAGTTCTGAGAGAAAACGTTTACACCTTTCTCTCGTCTAATCTTCGACGGCTTGTAAAATCGATGCTCATGAATTCTAATAGTTTCGATCTAAAACGATGTATCCCGTTGTTTTGAGTCGGAATACAAGTTTTCGCGCAGTTCTGAGAGAAAAAGTTTACACCTTTCTCTCGTCTACTCTTCGAGGACCTGTAAAATCGATGCTCGCGAATCTTGCTAGTTTCGATCTAAAACGATGTATCCCGTTGTTTTGAGCCGGAATACAAGTTTTCGCGCAGTTCTGAGAGATAAAGTTTACACCTTTCACTCGTCTACTCTTCGACGACTTGTAAAATCGATGCTCGTGAATTTTGCTAGTTTGAATCTAAAACGATGTATCCCTTTGTTTTGAGCCGGAATACAAGTGTTCACGCAGTTCTGAGAGAAAAAGTTTGCACCTTTCTCACGTCTACTCTTCGGCGACCTGTAAAATCGATGCTCGTGAATCTTGCTAGTTTCGATCTAAAACGATGTATCCCGTTGTTTTGAGCCGGAATACAAGTTTTCGCGCAGTTCTGAGAGAAAAAGTTTACACCTTTCTCTCGTCTACTCTTCGATGAATTGTAATGTCGATGCTCGTGAATTTTGCTAGTTTCAATATAAAACGATGTATCCCGTTGTTTTGAGCCGGAATACAAGTGTTCCCGCAGTTCTGAGAGAAAAAGTTTACACCTTTCTCACGTCTACTCTTCGACGACCTGTAAAATCGATGCTCGTGAATCTTCCTAGTTTCGATCTAAAACGATGTATCCCGTTGTTTTGAGCCGGAATACAAGTTTTCACGCAGTTCTGAGAGAAAACGTTTACACCTTTCTCTTGTCTACTCTTCGACGGCTTGTAAAATCGATGCTCATGATTTCTAATAGTTTCGATCTAAAACGATGTATCCCGTTGTTTTGAGTCGGAATACAAGTTTTCGCGCAGTTCCGAGAGAAAAAGTTTACACCTTTCTCACGTCTACTCTTCGACGACCTGTAAAATCGATGCTCGTGAATCTTGCTAGTTTCGATCTAATACGATGTATCCCGTTGTTTTGAGCCGGAATACAAGTTTTCGCGCAGTTCTGAGAGAAAAAGCTTACACCTTTTTCTCGTCTACTCTTCGACGACCTGTAAAATCGATGCTCGTGACTCTTCCTAGTTTCGATCTAAAACGATGTATCTCGTTGTTTTGAGTCGGAATACAAGTTTTCGCGCAGTTCTGAGAGAAAAAGTTTACACCTTTCTCACATCTACTCTTCAACGACCTGTAAAATCGATGCTCGTGAATCTTGCTAGTTTCGATCTAAAACGATGTATCCCGTTGTTTTGAGCCGGAATACAAGTGTTCCCGCAGTTCTGAGAGAAAAAGTTTACACCTTTCTCACGTCTACTCTTCGACGACCTGTAAAATCGATGCTCGTGAATCTTGCTAGTTTCGATCTAAAACGATGTATCCCGTTGTTTTGAGCCGGAATACAAGTGTTCCCGCAGTTCTGAGAGAAAAAGTTTACACCTTTCTCACGTCTACTCTTCGACGATTTGTAAAATCGATGCTCGTGAATCTTGCTAGTTTCGATCTAAAACGATGTATCCCGTTGTTTGGAGCCGGAATACAAGTTTTCGCGCAGTTCTGAGAGAAAAAGTTTACACCTTATTTTCGTCTACTCTTCGATGACTTGTAAAATGGATGCTCGTGATTCTTGCTAGTTTCGATCTAAAACGATGTATCCCCTTGTTTTGAGCTGGAATACATGTTTTTGCGCAGTTCTGAGAGAAAAGGTTTACACCTTTCTCTCGTCTACTCTTCGACGAGTTTTAAAATTGATGCTCGTTAATCTTGCTAGTTTCGATCTAAAACGATGTATCCCGTTGTTTGGAGCCGGAATACAAGTTTTCGCGCAGTTCTGAGAGAAAAAGTTTACACCTTATTTTCGTCTACTCTTCGATGACTTGTAAAATGGATGCTCGTGATTCTTGCTAGTTTCGATCTAAAACGATGTATCCCCTTGTTTTGAGCTGGAATACATGTTTTTGCGCAGTTCTGAGAGAAAAGGTTTACACCTTTCTCTCGTCTACTCTTCGACGACTTTTAAAATCGATGCTCGTCAATCTTGCTAGTTTCGATCTAAAACGATGTATCCCGTTGTTTTCAGCCAGAATACAAGTTTTAGCGCAGTTCTGAGAGAAGTTTATACCTTTCTCTTGTCTACTCTTCGATGACTTGAAAAATCGTTGCTCGTGAATCTTGCTAGTTTCGATCTAAAACGATGTATCCCGTTGTTGTGAGCCAGAATACAAGTTTTAGCGCAGTTCTGAGAGAAGTTTACACCTTTCTCTCGTCTACTCTTCGATGACTTGAAAAATCGTTGCTCGTGAATCTTGCTAGTTTCGATCTAAAACGATGTATCCCGTTGTTTTGAGCCAGAATACAAGTTTTAGCGCAGTTCTGAGAGAAAAAGTTTACACCGTTCTCTCGTCTACTCTTCGACGATTTGTAAAATCGATGCTCGTGAATCTTGCTAGTTTCGATCTAAAACGATGTATCCCGTTGTTTTGAGCCGGAATACAAGTTTTCGCGCAGTTCTTAGAGAAAAAGTTTGCACCTTTCTCTCGTCTACTCTGCGGCGACTTGTAAAATCGATGCTAGTGAATTTTGCTAGTTTCGATCTAAAACGATGTATCCCGTTGTTTTGAGTCGGAATACAAGTTTTCGCGCAGTTCTGAGAGAAAAAGTTTGCACCTTTCTCTCGTCTACTCTGCGACGACTTGTAAAATCGTTGCTCGTGGATCTTGCTAGTCTCGATCTAAAACGATGTATCCCCTTGTTTTGAGCCGGAATACAAGTTTTCGCGCAGTTCTGAGAGAAAAGGTTTACACTTTTCTCTCGTCTACTCTTCGACGACTTTTAAAATCGATGCTCGTTAATCTTGCTAGTTTCGATCTAAAACGATGTATCCCGTTGTTTTGAGCCAGAATACAAGTCTTAGCGCAGTTCTGAGAGAAGTTTACACCTTTCTCTCGTCTACTCTTCGATGACTTGAAAAATCGTTGCTCGTGAATCTTGCTAGTTTCGATCTAAAACAATGTATCCCGTTGTTTTGAGCCAGAATACAAGTTTTAGCGCAGTTCTGAGAGAAGTTTACCCCTTTCTCTCGTCTACTCTTCGATGACTTGAAAAATCGTTGCTCGTGAATCTTGCTAGTTTCGATCTAAAACGATGTATCCCGTTGTTTTGAGCCAGAATACAAGTTTTAGCGCAGTTGTGAGAAAAGTTTACACCTTTCTCTCGTCTACTCTTCGATGACTTGAAAAATCGTTGCTCGTGAATCTTGCTAGTTTCGATCTAAAACGAGATATCCCGTTGTTTTGAGTCGGAATACAAGTTTTCGCGCAGTTCTGAGAGAAAAAGTTTACAGCTTTCTCTCGTCTACTCTTCGACGACTTGTAAAATCGGTGCTCGTGAATCTTGCTAGTTTCGGTCTAAAACAATGTATCCCGCTGTTTTGAGACGGAATACAAGTTTTCGCGCAGTTCTGAGAGAAAAAATTTACACCTTTTTTTCTTCTACTCTTCGACGACTTGTAAAATCGATGCTCGTGAATCTTGCTAGTTTCGATCTTAAACGATGTATCCCATTGTTTTGAGCCGGAATACATGTTTTCGCGCAGTTCTGAGAGAAATAGTTTACACCTTTCTCTCGTCTACTCTTCGACGACATGTAAAATCGATGCTCGTGAATTTTGCTTGTTTCGATCTAAAACGATGTATCCCGTTGTTTTGAGCGGGAATACAAGTTTTCGCGCTGTTCTGAGAGAAAAAGTTTATACCTTTCTCTCGTCTACTCCTCGACGATTTGTAAAATCGATGCTCGTGAATCTTGCTATTTTCGATCTAAAACGATGTATCCCGTTGTTTTGAGCCCGATGTATCCCGTTGTTTTGAGCCAGAATACAAGTTTTAGCGCAGTTCTGAGAGAAAAAATTTACACCTTTTTTTCTCTACTCTTCGACGACTTGTAAAATCGATGCTCGTGAATCTTGCTAGTTTCGATCTAAAACGATGTATCCCATTGTTTTGAGCCGGAATACATGTTTTCGCGCTGTTCTGAGAGAAAAAGTTTACACCTTTTTCTCGTCTACTCTTCGATGACTTGAAAAATCGATGCTCGTGAATCTTGCTAGTTTCGATCTAAAACGATATATCCCGTTGTTTTGAGCCGGAATATAAGTTTTCGCGCAGTTCTGAGAGAAAAAGTTTACACCTTTCTCTCCTCTACTCTTCGACGACTTGTAAAATCGATGCTCGTGATTCTTGCTAGTTTCGATCTAAAACGATGTATCCCTTTGTTTTGAGCCGGAAAACAAGTTTTCGCGCAGTTCTGAGAGAAAAAATTTACACCTTTTTTTCTCTACTCTTCGACGACTTGTAAAATCGATGCCCGTGAATCTTGCTAGTTTCGATCTAAAACGATGTATCCCGTTGTTTTGAGCCGGAATACAAGTTTTCGTGCAGTTCTGAGAGAAAAAGTTTTGTAACGGGGGGGTTTGTTACGAGGTACTGGGGCGACGGGAACGGCAACGGCAGCAGTCTGGGATCAGATCGGCAAAAGACACACAAGCGTAGCGCTGGCAAAAAACTCTCGAGAACACTGTCACCTCGTCTTCGTCTTTTCAAATCATGCGACGCATCTTCTTCTTTAGCCTTACAATCGCCCCGGGGACAAGAGGAGCCATCCTGGCGACTTAGGATGATGGCAAGACGGCGGGGTCGTAGTAGGGCTTGAGGCGCTGGACGTGAACGGTCTCCCGTCCTCGGCGGCGGAGATCAGGAGACGGCGTGAGGGGTTCCACGATATAATTAACCGGAGAGGTGCGCTCCAGCACACGGTAGGGACCATGGTACTTCGCAAAAAATTTTGAGGAGAGACCGGGAGTTCCTGAAGGGATCCAGAGCCACACAAGTGCACCAGAAGTGTAGTTCGGTGGGGTTTGGTCTTGGTCGAGGCGGGAGCGCTGGCGATGCTGGGTGTCAGTGGTGAGTGACCGGGCAATTTGGCGGCAGGCTTCGGCGTGTTGCGCGGCGTCGGAAACAGGCCGATATTCGGATTCATCAGGGCGGTAAGGGAGGATAGTGTCGATAGTAGCAGAGGGTTGGCGGCCGTAAATAGGAAGAAAGGAGAGAATCCGGTGGTAGACCGCGTAGCCGTATTGTACGCATAAGTAACGTACGGAAGGACGAGATCCCAATTCGTGTGGTCAGAAGCGACGTACTTGGAGAGCATGTCTCCGAGTGTGCGGTTAAATCGCTCAGTGAGGCCATTGGTCTGCGGATGATAGGCGGTGGTAGTTCGGTGAATCGTGTTGCACTCTTTGAGAAGCGCCTTCACAACCTCAGATAAGAACACGCGGCCTCGGTCACTGAGCAGTTCACGTGGTGCACCGTGGCGAAGGATGAATCGGTGCAAAATGAAGGAGGCGACGTCCGTCGCTGTGGCAGCCGGAAGGGCAGCAGTTTCGGCATATCGTGTAAGGTGATCCACCGCTACTATAGCCCAACGGTTGCCGTCTGCAGTGTATGGAAGCGGACCGTATAAATCAATGCCAACGCGGTCGAACGGGCGTGGAGGGCATGGTAACGGCTGCAGCTCAGCAGCAGAACGATGGGGAGGTGTCTTGCGACGTTGGCAGGGAATGCATGCGCGCACGCACTTCATGATAAAGGTGTACATTCCGCGCCAGTAGTAGCGCAGCCGTATGCGGGTGTAGGTCTTGAAAACGCCCGCGTGACCGCTGTGGGGGGCAGCATGGAAGTATGCGCATATCTCCGAGCGTAAGTGACGTGGAATAACGAGCAGCCACTTGCGACCTTCGGAGTTGTAGTTACGGCAATAAAGTAGGGTGTCACGGATCGCAAAATGGGCAGCTTGGCGGCGGAGCGCACGTGACGGTGAAGCAGCCGTCGGGTTGGCGAGAAAGTCGAGAAGGGAAGCGATCCAGGGATCCATGCGTTGCGCTGAAGGCATGTCGCTGAGGCGAAGCAAGGGCAGAGGAGCGTCGGAGGTGGAAAGGCTGGCGATCTCGGCTGGAAGGGGGCAGCGTGACAGTGCATCGGCGTCTTGATGCTTGCGGCCGGTGCGATACACGACGCGGATATCATATTCTTGCAAGCGAAGGGCCCACCTAGCGAGGCGGCCGGAGGGGTCTTTCAGGTTGCAAAGCCAACAGAGCGCATGGTGGTCGGTCACAACGTCAAAAGGGCGCCCATAAATGTACGGTCGAAACTTCGCGAGGGCCCATACAATCGCCAAACACTCTTTTTCAGTTACGGAGTAGTTGCGTTCTGCTGGTGTGAGTGTGCGGCTAGCATAAGCAACGACGTATTCGTCAAAGCCAGGTTTTCGTTGGGCGAGGACAGCGCCGAGGCCAACACCGCTGGCGTCCGTGTGCACTTCGGTAGGAGCGGCCGAGTCGAAATGGCGCAGAATGGGCGGCGCCGTGAGGAGACGGCGCAAGGTGGTGTATGCGTCGTCGCACGCTGGGGACCACAGTGATAAATCCGCACTTCCCGACAGCAGTTGAGTCAAAGGCGCAGCAATGGACGCAAAGTTGCGAATAAACCGGCGGAAATATGAGCACAAACCCAGGAAGCTGCGCAGGTCTTTGATGGAGGTAGGTTTGGGAAAGTAAACCACAGCACGAAGTTTCGCTGGGTCGGGACTGACGCCCTGCTTAGAGACAACATGACCTAAGATGGTTAATTGACGAGCGGCAAAACGGCATTTTTTTAGGTTCAGCTGCACGCCGGCGTCAGAGAGGCAGGTCAAGACGTGCTTCAAACGGGAGAGGTGGGTGTCAAAGTCCGGGGAAAAGACCACAGTGTCGTCGAGGTAGCAAAGGCATGTCTTCCACTTAAGTCCGCACAAAATGGTGTCCATCATCCTCTCAAAAGTCGCGGGGGCGTTACAAAGCCCGAAGGGCATCACCGTAAATTCATACAAGCCATCCGGTGCCACAAAGGCGGTTTTGGGGCGATCGGCTAAAGACACACAAGCGTAGCGCTGGCAAAAAACTCTCGAGAACACTGTCACCTCGTCTTCGTCTTTTCAAATCATCCGACGCATCTTCTTCTTTAGCCTTACAGTTTGCACTTTTCTCTCGTCTACTCTTCGACGACTTGTAAAATCGATGCTCATGAATCTTGCTAGTTTCGATCTAAAACGATGTATCCTGTTGTTTTGAACCGGAATAGAAGTTTTCGCGCAGTTCTGAGAGAAGTTTACACCTTTCTCTCGTCTACTCTTCGACGACTTGTAAAAACGATGCTCGTGAATTTTGCTTGTTTCGATCTAAAACGATGTATCCCGTTGTTTTGAGCCAGAATACAAGTTTTAGCGCAGTTCTGAGAGAAGTTTACACCTTTCTGTCGTCTACTCTTCGATGACTTGAAAAATCGTTGCTCGTGAATCTCTCTAGTTTCGATCTAAAACGATGTATCCCGTTGTTTTGAGCCGGAATACAAGTTTTCGCGCAGTTCTGAGAGAAAAAGTTTACAGCTTTCTCTCGTCTACTCTTCGACGACTTGTAAAATCGATGCTCGTGAATCTTGCTAGTTTCGATCTAAAACGATGTATCCCGCTGTTTTGAGCCGGAATACAAGTTTTCGCGCAGTTCTGAGAGAAAAAATTTACACCTTTTTTTCTTCTACTCTTCGACGACTTGTAAAATCGATGCTCGTGAATCTTGCTAGTTTTGATCTAAAACGATGTATCCCATTGTTTTGAGCCGGAATACATGTTTTCGCGCAGTTCTGAGAGAAATAGTTTACACCTTTAACTCGTCTACTCTTCGACGACTTGTAAAATCGATGCTCGTGAATTTTGCTTGTTTCGATCTAAAACAATGTATCCCGCTGTTCTGAGCCGGAATACAAGTTTTCGCGCAGTTCTGAGAGAAAAAATTTGCACCTTTTTTCCTTCTACTCTTCGACGACTTGTAAAATCGATGCTCGTGAATCTTGCTAGTTTCGATCTAAAACTATGTATCCCATTGTTTTGAGCCAGAATACAAGATTTAGCGCAGTTCTGAGAGAAGTTTACACCTTTCTCTCGTCTAATCTTCGATGACTTGAAAAATCGTTGCACATGAATCTTGCTAGTTTCGATCTAAAACGATGTATCCCGTTGTTTTGAGCCGGAATACAAGTTTTCGCGCAGTTCTGAGAGAAAAAGTTTACAGCTTTCTCTCGTCTACTCTTCGACGACTTGTAAAATCAATGCTCGTGAATTTTGCTAGTTTCGATCTAAAACGATGTATCCCGTTTTTTTGAGCCGGAATACAAGTTTTCGCGCTGTTCTGAGAGAAAAAGTTTACACCTTTCTCTCCTCTACTCTTCGACGACTTGTAAAATCGATGCCCGTGAATTTTGTTAGTTTCGGTCTAAAACGATGTATCCCGTTGTTCTGAGCCGGAATAAAAGTTTTCGCGCAGTTCTGAGAGAAAAAGTTTGCACCTTTCTCTCGTCTACTCTTCGACGACTTGTAAAATCGATGCTCGTGAATCTTGCTAGTTTCGATCTAAAACGATGTATCCCGTTGTTTGGAGCCGGAATACAAGTTTTCGCGCAGTTCTGAGAGAAAAAGTTTGCACTTTTCTCTCGTCTACTCTTCGACGACTTGTAAAATCGATGCTCGTGAATCTTGCTAGTTTCGATCTAAAACGATGTATCCTGTTGTTTTGAACCGGTATAGAAGTTTTCGCGCAGTTCTGAGAGAAAAAGTTTACACCTTTCTCTCGTCTACTCATCGACGACTTGTAAAAACGATGCTCGTGAATTTTGCTTGTTTCGATCTAAAACGATGTATCCCGTTGTTTTGAGCCGGAATACAAGTTTTCGCGCAGTTCTTAGAGAAAATGTTTACACCTTTCACTCGTCTACTCGTCGACCACTTGTAAAATCGATGCTCGTGATTCTTGCTAGTTTCAATCCAAAACGATGTATCCCGTTGTTTTGAGCCAGAATTAAAGTTTTCGCGCAGTTCTGAGAGAAAACGTTTACACCTTTCTCTCGTCTACTCTTCGACGGCTTGTAAAATCTATGCTCGTGAATTCTGCAAGTTTCGATCTAAAACGATGTATCCCGTGTTTTTGAGCCGGAATACAAGTTTTCGCGCAGTTCTGAGAGAAAAAGTTTACACCTTTCTCTCGTCTACTCTTCGAGGACTTGAAAAATCGATGCTCGTGAATCTTGCTAGTTTCGATCTAAAACGATGTATCTCGTTGTTTTAAAACGGAATACAAGTTTTCGCGCTGTTCTGAGAGAAAAAGTTTACACCTTTCTCTCGTCTACTCTTCGACGACTAGTAAAATCGATGCTCGTGAATCTTGCTAGTTTCGATCTAAAACGATGTATCCCGTTGTTTTGAGCCGGAATACAAGTTTTCGCGCAGTTCTGAGAGGAAAAGCTTACACCTTTCACTCGTCTACTCTTCGATGACTTGTAAAATCGATGCTCGGGAATTTTGCGAGTTTCGATCTAAAACGATGTATCCCGTTGTTTTGAACCAGAATTAAAGTTTTCACGCAGTTCTGAGAGAAAACGTTTACACCTTTCTCTCGTCTACTCTTCGACGGCTTGTAAAATTGATGCTCGTGAATTCTGCTAGTTTCGATCTAAAACGATGTATCCCGTTGTTTTGAGCCGGAATACAAGTTTTCGCGCAGTTCTGAGAGAAAAAGTTTACACCTTTCTCTCGTCTACTCTTCGACGGCTTGTAAAATCGATGCTCATGAATTCTAATAGTTTCGATCTAAAACGATGTATCCCGTTGTTTTGAGTCGGAATACAAGTTTTCGCGCAGTTCTGAGAGAAAATGTTTGCACCTTTCTCTCGTCTACTCTTCGACGACTTGTAAAATCGATGCTCGTGAATCTTGCTAGTTTCGATCTAAAACGATGTATCCCGTTGTTTGGAGCCGGAATACATGTTTTCGCGCAGTTCTGAGAGCAAAAGTTTACACCTTTCTTTCTCTAGTCTTCGAGGACTTGAAAAATCGATGCTCGTGAATCTTGCCAGTTTCGATCTAAAACGATGTATCCCGTTGTTTTGAGCCGGAATACTAGTTTTCGCGCAGTTCTTAGAGAAAAAGTTTGCACATTTTTCTCGTCTACTCTTCGACGACTTGTAAAATTGATGCTCGTGAATCTTGCTAGTTTCGATCTAAAACGATGTATCCCGTTGTTTTGAGCCGGAATACAAGTTTTCGCGCAGTTCTGAGAGAAAAAGTTTACACCTTTCTCTCCTCTACTCTTCGACGACTTGTAAAATCGATGCTCGTGATTCTTGCTAGTTTCGATCTAAAACGATGTATCCCCTTGTTTTGAGCCGGAATACAAGTTTTCGCGCAGTTCTGAGAGAAAAGGTTTACACCTTTCTCTCGTCTACTCTTCGACGACTTTTAAAATCGATGCTCGTTAATCTTGCTAGTTTCGATCTAAAACGATGTATCCCGTTGTTTTGAGACGGAATACAAGTTTTCGCGAAGTTCTGAGAGAAAAAGTTTACACCTTTCACTCGTCTACTCTTCGATGACTTGTAAAATGGATGCTCGTGAATTTTGCAAGTTTCGATCTAAAACGATGTATCCCGTTGTTTTGAGCCGGAATACAAGTTTTCTTGCAGTTCTGAGAGAAAAAGTTTACACCTTTCTCTCGTCTACTCTTCGACGACTTGTAAAATCGATGCTCGTGAAATTTGCTAGTTTCGATCTAAAACGATGTATCGCGTTGTTTTGAACCGGAAGACAAGGTTTCGCGCAGTTCTGAGAGAAAACGTTTAAACCTTTCTCTCCTCTACTCTTCGTCGACTTGTAAAATCGATGCCCGTGAATTTTGTTAGTTTCGGTCTAAAACGATGTATCCCGTTGTTCTGAGCCGGAATACAAGTTTTCGCGCAGTTCTGAGAGAAAAAGTTTGCACCTTTCTCTCGTCTACTTTTCGACGACTTGTAAAATCGATGCTCGTGAATCTTGCTAGTTTCGATCTAAAACGATGTATCCCATTGTTTGGAGCCGGAATACATGTTTTCGCGCAGTTCTGAGAGAAAAAGTTTACACCTTTCTTTCTCCAGTCTTCGAGGACTTGAAAAATCGATGCTCGTGAATCTTGCTAGTTTCGATTTAAAACGATGTGTCTCGTTGTTCTGAAACGGAATACAAGTTTTCGCGCTGTTCAGAGAGAAAATGTTTACAGCTTTCTCTCGTCTACTCTTCGACGACTTGTAAAATCGATGCTCGTGAATTTTCATAGTTTCGATCTAAAACGATGTATCCCGTTGTTTGGAGCCGGAATACACGTTTTCGCGCAGTTCTGAGAGAAAAAGTTTACACCTTTCTTTCTCTAGTCTTCGAGGACTTGAAACATCGATGCTCGTGAATCTTGCTAGTTTCGATCTAAAACGATGAATCCCGTTGTTTTGAGCCGGAATACAAGTTTTCGCGCAGTTCTGAGAGAAAAAGTTTGCACTTTTCTCCCGTCTACTCTTCGACGACTTGTAAAATCGATGCTCGTGAATCTTGCTAGTTTCGATCTAAAACGATGTATCCCGTTGTTTTGAGCCGGAATACAAGTTTTCGCGCAGTTCTGAGAGAAAAAGTTTGCACCTTTCTCTCGTCTACTTTTCGACGACTTGTAAAATCGATGCTCGTGAATCTTGCTAGTTTCGATCTAAAACGATGTATCCCATTGTTTGGAGCCGGAATACATGTTTTCGCGCAGTTCTGAGAGAAAAAGTTTACACCTTTCTTTCTCCAGTCTTCGAGGACTTGAAAAATCGATGCTCGTGAATCTTGCTAGTTTCGATTTAAAACGATGTGTCTCGTTGTTCTGAAACGGAATACAAGTTTTCGCGCTGTTCAGAGAGAAAATGTTTACAGCTTTCTCTATTCTACTCTTCGACGACTTGTAAAATCGATGCTCGTGAATTTTCATAGTTTCGATCTAAAACGATGTATCCCGTTGTTTGGAGCCGGAATACATGTTTTCGCGCAGTTCTGAGAGAAAAAGTTTACACCTTTCTTTCTCTAGTCTTCGAGGACTTGAAAAATCGATGCTCGTGAATCTTGCTAGTTTCGATATAAAACGATGAATCCCGTTGTTTTGAGCCGGAATACAAGTTTTCGCGCAGTTCTGAGAGAAAAAGTTTGCACTTTTCTCCCGTCTACTCTTCGACGATTTGTAAAATCGATGCTCGTGAATCTTGCTAGTTTCGATCTAAAACGATGTATCCCGTTGTTTTGAGCCGGAATACAAGTTTTCGCGCAGTTCTTAGAGAAAAAGTTTGCACCTTTCTCTCGTCTACTCTGCGACGACTTGTAAAATCGTTGCTCGTGGATCTTGCTAGTTTCGATCTAAAACGATGTATCCCGTTGTTTTGAGTCGGAATACAAGTTTTCGCGCAGTTCTGAGAGAAAAAGTTTGCACCTTTCTCTCGTCTACTTTTCGACGACTTGTAAAATCGATGCTCGTGAATCTTGCTAGTTTCGATCTAAAACGATGTATCCAGTTGTTTGGAGCCGGAATACATGTTTTCGCGCAGTTCTGAGAGAAAAAGTTTACACCTTTCTTTCTCTAGTCTTCGAGGACTTGTAAAATCGATGCCCGTGAATTTTGTTAGTTTCGGTCTAAAACGATGTATCCCGTTGTTCTGAGCCGGAATACAAGTTTTCGCGAAGTTCTGAGAGAAAACGTTTACACCTTTCTCTCGTCTACTCTTCGACGGCTTGTAAAATCGATGCTCATGAATTCTAATAGTTTCGATCCAAAACGATGTATCCCGTTGTTTTGAGTCGGAATACAAGTTTTCGCGCAGTTCTGAGAGAAAAAGTTTGCACCTTTCTTTCTTTAGTCTTCGAGGACTTGAAAAATCGATGCTCGTGAATCTTGCTAGTTTCGATCTAAAACGATGTATCCCGTTGTTTTGAGCCGGAATACTAGTTTTCGCGCAGTTCTTAGAGAAAAAGTTTGCACATTTTTCTCGTCTACTCTTCGACGACTTGTAAAATCGATGCTCGTGAATCTTGCTAGTTTCGATCTAAAACGATGTATCCCGTTGTTTTGAGCCGGAATACAAGTTTTCGCGCAGTTCTGAGAGAAAAAGTTTACACCTTTCTCTCCTCTACTCTTCGACGACTTGTAAAATCGATGCTCGTGATTCTTGCTAGTTTCGATCTAAAACGATGTATCCCCTTGTTTTGAGCCGGAATACAAGTTTTCGCGCAGTTCTGAGAGAAAAGGTTTACACCTTTCTCTCGTCTACTCTTCGACGACTTTTAAAATCGATGCTCGTTAATCTTGCTAGTTTCGATCTAAAACGATGTATCCCGTTGTTTTGAGCCGGAATACAAGTTTTCGCGAAGTTCTGAGAGAAAAAGTTTACACCTTTCACTCGTCTACTCTTCGATGACTTGTAAAATCGATGCTCGTGAATTTTGCAAGTTTCGATCTAAAACGATGTATCCCGTTGTTTTGAGCCGAAATACAAGTTTTCGCGCAGTTCTGAGAGAAAAAGTTTACACCTTTCTCTCGTCTACTCTTCGACGACTTGTAAAATCGATGCTCGTGAAATTTGCTAGTTTCGATCTAAAACGATGTATCGCGTTGTTTTGAACCGGAAGACAAGGTTTCGCGCAGTTCTGAGAGAAAACGTTTAAACCTTTCTCTCCTCTACTCTTCGTCGACTTGTAAAATCGATGCCCGTGAATTTTGTTAGTTTCGGTCTAAAACGATGTATCCCGTTGTTCTGAGCCGGAATACAAGTTTTCGCGCAGTTCTTAGAGAAAAAGTTTGCACCTTTCTCTCGTCTACTCTGCGACGACTTGTAAAATCGATGCTAGTGAATTTTGCTAGTTTCGATCTAAAACGATGTATCCCGTTGTTTTGAGTCGGAATACAAGTTTTCGCGCAGTTCTGAGAGAAAAAGTTTGCACCTTTCTCTCGTCTACTCTGCGACGACTTGTAAAATCGTTGCTCGTGGATCTTGCTAGTTTCGATCTAAAACGATGTATCCCGTTGTTTTGAGTCGGAATACAAGTTTTCGCGCAGTTCTGAGAGAAAAAGTTTGCACCTTTCTCTCGTCTACTTTTCGACGACTTGTAAAATCGATGCTCGTGAATCTTGCTAGTTTCGATCTAAAACGATGTATCCAGTTGTTTGGAGCCGGAATACATGTTTTCGCGCAGTTCTGAGAGAAAAAGTTTACACCTTTCTTTCTCTAGTCTTCGAGGACTTGTAAAATCGATGCCCGTGAATTTTGTTAGTTTCGGTCTAAAACGATGTATCCCGTTGTTCTGAGCCGGAATACAAGTTTTCGCGAAGTTCTGAGAGAAAACGTTTACACCTTTCTCTCGTCTACTCTTCGACGGCTTGTAAAATCGATGCTCATGAATTCTAATAGTTTCGATCTAAAACGATGTATCCCGTTGTTTTGAGTCGGAATACAAGTTTTCGCGCAGTTCTGAGAGAAAAAGTTTGCACCTTTCTCTTGTCTACTCTGCGACGACTTGTAAAATTGATGCTAGTGAATTTTGCTAGTTTCGATCTAAAACGATGTATCCCGTTGTTTTGAGCCGGAATACAAGTTTTCGCGCAGTTCTGAGAGAAAAAGTTTACACCTTTCTCTCGTCTACTCTTCGACGACTTGTAAAATCGATGCTCGTGAATTTTGCTAGTTTCGATCTAAAACGATATATCCCGTTGTTTTGAGCCGGAATACAAGTGTTCCCGCAGTTCTGAGAGAAAAAGTTTACACCTTTCTCACGTCTACTCTTCGACGACCTGTAAAATCGATGCTCGTGAATCTTGCTAGTTTCAATCTAAAACGATGTATCCCGTTGTTTTGATCCGGAATACAAGTTTTCGCGCGGTTCTGAGAGAAAACGTTTACACCTTTCTCTCGTCTACTCTTCGACGGCTTGTAAAATCGATGCTCATGAATTCTAATAGTTTCGATCTGAAACGATGTATCCCGTTGTTTTGAGTCGGAATACAAGTTTTCGCGCAGTTCTGAGAGAAAACGTTTACACCTTTCTCACGTCTACTCTTCGACGACCTGTAAAATCGATGCTCGTGAATCTTGCTAGTTTCGATCTAAAACGATGTATCCCGTTGTTTTGAGCCGGAATACAAGTGTTCACGCAGTTCTGAGAGAAAAAGTTTACACCTTTCTCACGTCTACTCTTCGACGACCTGTAAAATCGATGCTCGTGAATCTTGCTAGTTTCGATCTAAAACGATGTATCCCGTTGTTTTGAGCCGGAATACAAGTTTTCGCGCAGTTCTGAGAGAAAAAGCTTACACCTTTCTCTCGTCTACTCTTCGACGACCTGTAAAATCGATGCTCGTGAATCTTCCTAGTTTCGATCTAAAACGATGAATCCCGTTGTTTTGAGCCGGAATACAAGTTTTCGCGCAGTTCTGAGAGAAAAAGTTTACACCTTTCTCACGTCTACTCTTCGACGACCTGTAAAATCGATGCTCGTGAATCTTGCTAGTTTCGATCTAAAACGATGTATCCCGTTGTTTTGAGCCGGAATACAAGTTTTCGCGCAGTTCTGAGAGAAAACGTTTACACCTTTCTCTCGTCTACTCTTCGACGGCTTGTAAAATCGATGCTCATGAATTCTAATAGTTTCGATCTAAAACGATGTATCCCGTTGTTTTGAGTCGGAATACAAGTTCTCGCGCAGTTCTGAGAGAAAAAGTTTACACCTTTCTCACGTTTACTCTTCGACGACCTGTAAAATCGGTGCTCGTGAATCTTGCTAGTTTCGATCTAAAACGATGTATCCCGTTGTTTTGAGCCGGAATACGAGAAAGCATTCGACTCAGTGGAAACCTCAGCAGTCATACAGGCATTGCGTAATCAGATTGTAGAAGAGCCTTATGTAAAAATACTGGAAGATATATATAGCAACTGCACAGCTACTATAGTCCTCCATAAAGTCAGCAATAAAATTCTAATAAGGAAGGGCGTCGGGCAAGGAGACACGATCTCGCCAATGCTGTTCACCGCATGTTTGCAGGAGGTATTTCGAGGCCTGAATTGGGAACAGTTGGGAATAAGAATAAATGGAGAATACCTAAATAATCTGAGATTTGCTGATGACATTGCCTTGCTGAGTCACTCAGGAGGTGAACTGCAAATCATGATCAACGAGTTAGACAGGCAGAGCAGATCGATGGGTCTAAAAATTAACATGCAGAAAACCAAGGTAATGTTCAACAGCCTAGCAAGGGAACAACAGTTCACAATTGGCAGCGAGAGCCTAGAAATTGTGCCGGAATACGTCTACTTAGGGCAGGTAGTGACAGCTGATCCGGATCATGAGAGGGAGATAACTAGAAGGATAAGAATGGGGTGGAGCGCATATGGCAAATTCTCGCAGATCATGAGTGGCAGTTTACCAATTTCCCTCAAGAGGAAAGTGTACAACAGCATAATCTTACCGGTACTCACCTACGGGGCAGAAACGTGGAGGCTAACGAAAAGAGTTCAGCTTAAGTTAAGGACAACGCAGCGAGCCATGGAAAGAAAAATGATAGGTGTAACGTTAAGAGATCGGAAGCGGGCAGAGTGGGTGAGGGAACAAACACGGGTTAATGACATCCTAGTCGAAATCAAGAGAAAGAAATGGGCTTGGGCAGGGCACGTAATGCGAAGGCAAGATAACCGCTGGTCTTTAAGGGTAACGGAGTGGGTTCCAAGAGAAAGTAAGCGTAGCAGGGGGCGGCAGAAGGTTAGATGGGCGGATGAGATTAAGAAGTTTGCAGGCAAAGGGTGGATGCAGCTGGCAAAAGATAGGGTTAATTGGAGAGACATGGGAGAGGCCTTTGCCCTGCAGTGGGTGTAGTAGGGCTGATGATGATGACAAGTTTTCGCGCAGTTCTGAGAGAAAACGCTTACACCTTTCACTCGTCTACTCTTCGATGACTTGAAAAATCGATGCTCGTGAATCTTGCTAGTTTCGATCTAAAACGATATATCCCGTTGTTTTGAGCCGGAATACAAGTGTTCACGCAGTTCTGAGAGAAAAAGTTTACATCTTTCTCACGTCTACTCTTCGACGACCTGTAAAATCGATGCTCGTGAATCTTGCTAGTTTCGATCTAAAACGATGTATCCCGTTGTTTTGAGCCGGAATACATGTTTTCGCGCAGTTATGAGAGAAAACGTTTACACCTTTCTCTCGTCTACTCTTCGACGGCTTGTAAAATCAATGCTCATGAATTCTAATAGTTTCGATCTAAAACGATGTATCCCGTTGTTTTGAGCCGGAATACAAGTTTTCGCGCAGTTCTGAGAGAAAACGGTTACACCTTTCTCTCGTCTACTCTTCGACGGCTTGTAAAATCGATGCTCATGATTTCTAATAGTTTCGATCTAAAACGATGTATCCCGTTGTTTTGAGTCGGAATACAAGTTTTCGCGCAGTTCCGAGAGAAAAAGTTTACACCTTTCTCACGTCTACTCTTCGACGACCTGTAAAATCGATGCTCGTGAATCTTGCTAGTTTCGATCTAAAACGATGTATCCCGTTGTTTTGAGCCGGAATACAAGTTTTCGCGCAGTTCTGAGAGAAAAAGCTTACACCTTTTTCTCGTCTACTCTTCGACGACCTGTAAAATCGATGCTCGTGAATCTTCCTAGTTTCGATCTAAAACGATGTATCCCGTTGTTTTGAGCCGGAATACAAGTTTTCGCGCAGTTCTGAGAGAAAAAGTTTACACCTTTCTCACATCTACTCTTCGACGACCTGTAAAATCGATGCTCGTGAATCTTGCTAGTTTCGATCTAAAACGATGTATCCCGTTGTTTTGAGCCGGAATACAAGTTTTCGCGCAGTTCTGAGAGAAAACGTTTACACCTTTCTCTCGTCTACTCTTCGACGACCTGTAAAATCGATGCTCGTGAATCTTGCTAGTTTCGATCTAAAACGATGTATCCCGTTGTTTTGAGCCGGAATACAAGTGTTCCCGCAGTTCTGAGAGAAAAAGTTTACACCTTTCTCACGTCTACTCTACGACGACCTGTAAAATCGATGCTCGTGAATCTTGCTAGTTTCGATCTAAAACGATGTATCCCGTTGTTTTGAGCCGGAATACAAGTTTTCGCGCAGTTCTGAGAGAAAACGTTTACACCTTTCTCTCGTCTACTCTTCGACGGCTTGTAAAATCGATGCTCATGAATTCTAATAGTTTCGATCTAAAACGATGTATCCCGTTGTTTTGAGTCGGAATACAAGTTTTCGCGCAGTTCTGAGAGAAAAAGTTTACACCTTTCTCTCGTCTACTCTTCGAGGACCTGTAAAATCGATGCTCGTGAATCTTGCTAGTTTCGATCTAAAACGATGTATCCCGTTGTTTTGAGCCGGAATACAAGTTTTCGCGCAGTTCTGAGAGATAAAGTTTACACCTTTCACTCGTCTACTCATCGACGACTTGTAAAATCGATGCTCGTGAATTTTGCTAGTTTGAATCTAAAACGATGTATCCCTTTGTTTTGAGCCGGAATACAAGTGTTCACGCAGTTCTGAGAGAAAAAGTTTACACCTTTCTCACGTCTACTCTTCGGCGACCTGTAAAATCGATGCTCGTGAATCTTGCTAGTTTCCATCTAAAACGATGTATCCCGTTGTTTTGAGCCGGAATACAAGTTTTCGCGCAGTTCTGAGAGAAAAAGTTTACACCTTTCTCTCGTCTACTCTTCGATGAATTGTAAAGTCGACGCTCGTGAATTTTGCTAGTTTCAATATAAAACGATGTATCCCGTTGTTTTGACCCGGAATACAAGTGTTCCCGCAGTTCTGAGAGAAAAAGTTTACACCTTTCTCACGTCTACTCTTCGACGACCTGTAAAATCGATGCTCGTGAATCTTCCTAGTTTCGATCTAAAACGATGTATCCCGTTGTTTTGAGCCGGAATACAAGTTTTCGCGCAGTTCTGAGAGGAAAAGCTTACACCTTTCACTCGTCTACTTTTCAATGAGTTGTAAAATCGATGCTCGTGAATTTTGCGAGTTTCGATCTAAAACGATGTATCCCGTTGTTTTGAGCCGGAATACAAGTTTTCGCGCAGTTCTGAGAGAAAAAGCTTACACCTTTTTCTCGTCTACTCTTCGACGACCTGTAAAATCGATGCTCGTGAATCTTCCTAGTTTCGATCTAAAACGATGTATCCCGTTGTTTTGAGCCGGAATACAAGTTTTCGCGCAGTTCTGAGAGAAAACGTTTACACCTTTCTCTCGTCTACTCTTCGACGGCTTGTAAAATCGATGCTCATGAATTCTAATTGTTTCGATCTAAAACGATGTATCCCGTTGTTTTGAGTCGGAATACAAGTTTTCGCGCAGTTCTGAGAGAAAACGTTTACACCTTTCTGACGTTTACTCTTCGACGACCTGTAAAATCGGTGCTCGTGAATCTTGCTAGTTTCGATCTAAAACGATGTATCCCGTTGTTTTGAGCCGGAATACGAGAAAGCATTCGACTCAGTGGAAACCTCAGCAGTCATACAGGCATTGCGTAATCAGATTGTAGAAGAGCCTTATGTAAAAATACTGGAAGATATATATAGCAACTGCACAGCTACTATAGTCCTCCATAAAGTCAGCAATAAAATTCCAATAAGGAAGGGCGTCAGGCAAGGAGACACGATCTCGCCAATGCTGTTCACCGCATGTTTGCAGGAGGTATTTCGAGGCCTGAATTGGGAACAGTTGGGAATAAGAATAAATGGAGAATACCTAAATAATCTGAGATTTGCTGATGACATTGCCTTGCTGAGTCACTCAGGAGGTGAACTGCAAATCATGATCAACGAGTTAGACAGGCAGAGCAGATCGATGGGTCTAAAATAACATGCAGAAAACCAAGGTAATGTTCAACAGCCTAGCAAGGGAACAACAGTTCACAATTGGCAGCGAGAGCCTAGAAATTGTGCCGGAATACGTCTACTTAGGGCAGGTAGTGACAGCTGATCCGGATCATGAGAGGGAGATAACTAGAAGGATAAGAATGGGGTGGAGCGCATATGGCAAATTCTCGCAGATCATGAGTGGCAGTTTACCAATTTCCCTCAAGAGGAAAGTGTACAACAGCATAATCTTACCGGTACTCACCTACGGGGCAGAAACGTGGAGGCTAACGAAAAGAGTTCAGCTTAAGTTAAGGACAACGCAGCGAGCCATGGAAAGAAAAATGATAGGTGTAACGTTAAGAGATCGGAAGCGGGCAGAGTGGGTGAGGGAACAAACACGGGTTAATGACATCCTAGTCGAAATCAAGAGAAAGAAATGGGCTTGGGCAGGGCACGTAATGCGAAGGCAAGATAACCGCTGGTCTTTAAGGGTAACGGAGTGGGTTCCAAGAGAAAGTAAGCGTAGCAGGGGGCGGCAGAAGGTTAGATGGGCGGATGAGATTAAGAAGTTTGCAGGCAAAGGGTGGATGCAGCTGGCAAAAGATAGGGTTAATTGGAGAGACATGGGAGAGGCCTTTGCCCTGCAGTGGGTCTAGTAGGGCTGATGATGATGACAAGTTTTCGCGCAGTTCTGAGAGAAAAAGCTTACACCTTTCAATCGTCTACTCTTCGATGACTTGAAAAATCGATGCTCGTGAATCTTGCTAGTTTCGATCTAAAACGATATATCCCGTTGTTTTGAGCCGGAATACAAGTGTTCACGCAGTTCTGAGAGAAAAAGTTTACATCTTTCTCACGTCTACTCTTCGACGACCTGTAAAATCGATGCTCGTGAATCTTGCTAGTTTCGATCTAAAACGATGTATCCCGTTGTTTTGAGCCGGAATACATGTTTTCGCGCAGTTCTGAGAGAAAACGTTTACACCTTTCTCTCGTCTACTCTTCGACGGCTTGTAAAATCGATGCTCATGAATTCTAATAGTTTCGATCTAAAACGATGTATCCCGTTGTTTTGAGTCGGAATACAAGTTTTCGCGCAGTTCTGAGAGAAAAAGTTTACACCTTTCTCATGTCTACTCTTCGACGACCTGTAAAATCGATGCTCGTGAATCTTGCTAGTTTCGATCTAAAACGATGTATCCCGTTGTTTTGAGCCGGAATACAAGTTTTCGCGCAGTTCTGAGAGAAAACGTTTACACCTTTCTCTCGTCTACTCTTCGACGACCTGTAAAATCGATGCTCGTGAATCTTGCTAGTTTCGATCTAAAACGATGTATCCCGTTGTTTTGAGCCGGAATACAAGTGTTCCCGCAGTTCTGAGAGAAAAAGTTTACACCTTTCTCACGTCTACTCTACGACGACCTGTAAAATCGATGCTCGTGAATCTTGCTAGTTTCGATCTAAAACGATGTATCCCGTTGTTTTGAGCCGGAATACAAGTTTTCGCGCAGTTCTGAGAGAAAACGTTTACACCTTTCTCTCGTCTACTCTTCGACGGCTTGTAAAATCGATGCTCATGAATTCTAATAGTTTCGATCCAAAACGATGTATCCCGTTGTTTTGAGTCGGAATACAAGTTTTCGCGCAGTTCTGAGAGAAAAAGTTTACACCTTTCTCTCGTCTACTCTTCGAGGACCTGTAAAATCGATGCTCGTGAATCTTGCTAGTTTCGATCTAAAACGATGTATCCCGTTGTTTTGAGCCGGAATACAAGTTTTCGCGCAGTTCTGAGAGATAAAGTTTACACCTTTCTCACGTCTACTCTTCGGCGACCTGTAAAATCGATGCTCGTGAATCTTGCTAGTTTCCATCTAAAACGATGTATCCCGTTGTTTTGAGCCGGAATACAAGTTTTCGCGCAGTTCTGAGAGAAAAAGTTTACACCTTTCTCTCGTCTACTCTTCGACGACTTGTAAAATCGATGCTCGTGAATTTTGCTAGTTTGAATCTAAAACGATGTATCCCTTTGTTTTGAGCCGGAATACAAGTGTTCACGCAGTTCTGAGAGAAAAAGTTTACACCTTTCTCACGTCTACTCTTCGGCGACCTGTAAAATCGATGCTCGTGAATCTTGCTAGTTTCCATCTAAAACGATGTATCCCGTTGTTTTGAGCCGGAATACAAGTTTTCGCGCAGTTCTGAGAGAAAAAGTTTACACCTTTCTCTCGTCTACTCTTCGATGAATTGTAAAGTCGATGCTCGTGAATTTTGCTAGTTTCAATATAAAACGATGTATCCCGTTGTTTTGAGCCGGAATACAAGTGTTCCCGCAGTTCTGAGAGAAAAAGTTTACACCTTTCTCACGTCTACTCTTCGACGACCTGTAAACTCGATGCTCGTGAATCTTCCTAGTTTCGATCTAAAACGATGTATCCCGTTGTTTTGAGCCGGAATACAAGTTTTCGCGCAGTTCTGAGAGGAAAAGCTTACACCTTTCACTCGTCTACTCTTCGATGAGTTGTAAAATCGATGCTCGTGAATTTTGCGAGTTTCGATCTAATACGATGTATCCCGTTGTTTTGAGCCGGAATACAAGTTTTCGCGCAGTTCAGAGAGAAAAAGCTTACACCTTTTTCTCGTCTACTCTTCGACGACCTGTAAAATCGATGCTCGTGAATCTTCCTAGTTTCGATCTAAAACGATGTATCCCGTTGTTTTGAGTCGGAATACAAGTTTTCGCGCAGTTCTGAGAGAAAAAGTTTACACCTTTCTCACATCTACTCTTCGAGGACCTGTAAAATCGATGCTCGTGAATCTTGCTAGTTTCGATCTAAAACGATGTATCCCGTTGTTTTGAGCCGGAATTCAAGTGTTCACGCAGTTCTGAGAGAAAAAGTTTACTCCTTTCTCACGTCTACTCTTCGACGACCTGTAAAATCGATGCTCGTGAATCTTGCTAGTTTCGATCTAAAACGATGTATCCCGTTGTTTTGAGCCGGAATACAAGTTTTCGCGCAGTTCTGAGAGAAAAAGCTTACACCTTTCTCTCGTCTACTCTTCAACGACCTGTAAAATCGATGCTCGTGAATCTTCCTAGTTTCGATCTAAAACGATGTATCCCGTTGTTTTGAGCCGGAATACAAGTTTTCGCGCAGTTCTGAGAGAAAAAGTTTACACCTTTCTCACGTCTACTCTTCGACGACCTTTAAAATCGATGCTCGTGAATCTTGCTAGTTCCGATCTAAAACGATGTATCCCGTTGTGTTGAGCCGGAATACAAGTTTTCGCGCAGTTCTGAGAGAAAACGTTTACACCTTTCTGTCGTCTACTCTTCGACGGCTTGTAAAATCGATGCTCATGAATTCTAATAGTTTCGATCTAAAACGATGTATCCCGTTGTTTTGAGTCGGAATACAAGTTTTCGCGCAGTTCCGAGAGAAAAAGTTTACACCTTTCTCACGTCTACTCTTCGACGACCTGTAAAATCGATGCTCGTGAATGTTGCTAGTTTCGATCTAAAACGATGTATCCCGTTGTTTTGAGCCGGAATACAAGTTTTCGCGCAGTTCTGAGAGAAAAAGCTTACACCTTTTTCTCGTCTACTCTTCGACGACCTGTAAAATCGATGCTCGTGAATCTTCCTAGTTTCGATCTAAAACGATGTATCCCGTTGTTTTAAGCCGGAATACAAGTTTTCGCGCAGTTCTGAGAGAAAAAGTTTACACCTTTCTCACATCTACTCTTCGACGACCTGTAAAATCGATGCTCGTGAATCTTGCTAGTTTCGATCTAAAACGATGTATCCCGTTGTTTTGAGCCGGAATACAAGTTTTTGCGCAGTTCTGAGAGAAAACGTTTACACCTTTCTCTCGTCTACTCTTCGACGACCTGTAAAATTGATGCTCGTGAATCTTGCTAGTTTCGATTTAAAACGATGTATCCCGTTGTTTTGAGCCGGAATACAAGTGTTCCCGCAGTTCTGCGAGAAAAAGTTTACACCTTTCTCACGTCTACTCTTCGACGACCTGTAAAATCGATGCTCGTGAATCTTGCTAGTTTCGATCTAAAACGATGTATCCCGTTGTTTTGAGCCGGAATACAAGTTTTCGCGCAGTTCTGAGAGAAAACGTTTACACCTTTCTCTCGTCTACTCTTCGACGGCTTGTAAAATCGATGCTCATGAATTCTAATAGTTTCGATCTAAAACGAGGTATCCCGTTGTTTTGAGTCGGAATACAAGTTTTCGCGCAGTTCTGAGAGAAAAAGTTTACACCTTTCTCTCGTCTACTCTTCGAGGACCTGTAAAATCGATGCTCGTGAATCTTGCTAGTTTCAATCTAAAACGATGTATCCCGTTGTTTTGAGCCGGAATACATGTTTTCGCGCAGTTCTGAGAGAAAACGTTTACACCTTTCTCTCGTCTACTCTTCGACGGCTTGTAAAATCGATGCTCATGAATTCTAATAGTTTCGATCTAAAACGATGTATCCCGTTGTTTTGAGTCGGAATACAAGTTTTCGCGCAGTTCTGAGAGAAAAAGTTTACACCTTTCTCATGTCTACTCTTCGACGACCTGTAAAATCGATGCTCGTGAATCTTGCTAGTTTCGATCTAAAACGATGTATCCCGTTGTTTTGAGCCGGAATACAAGTTTTCGCGCAGTTCTGAGAGAAAACGTTTACACCTTTCTCTCGTCTACTCTTCGACGGCTTGTAAAATCGATGCTCATGAATTCTAATAGTTTCGATCCAAAACGATGTATCCCGTTGTTTTGAGTCGGAATACAAGTTTTCGCGCAGTTCTGAGAGAAAACGTTTACACCTTTCTCTCGTCTACTCTTCGAGGACCTGTAAAATCGATGCTCGTGAATCTTGCTAGTTTCGATCTAAAACGATGTATCCCGTTGTTTTGAGCCGGAATACAAGTTTTCGCGCAGTTCTGAGAGATAAAGTTTACACCTTTCTCACGTCTACTCTTCGGCGACCTGTAAAATCGATGCTCGTGAATCTTGCTAGTTTCCATCTAAAACGATGTATCCCGTTGTTTTGAGCCGGAATACAAGTTTTCGCGCAGTTCTGAGAGAAAAAGCTTACACCTTTCTCTCGTCTACTCTTCGATGAATTGTAAAGTCGATGCTCGTGATTTTTGCTAGTTTCGATATAAAACGATGTATCCCGTTGTTTTGAGCCGGAATACAAGTGTTCCCGCAGTTCTGAGAGAAAAAGCTTACACCTTTCTCACGTCTACTCTTCGACGACCTGTAAAATCGATGCTCGTGAATCTTGCTAGTTTCGATCTAAAACGATGTATCCCGTTGTTTTGAGCCGGAATACAAGTTTTCGCGCAGTTCTGAGAGAAAACGTTTACACATTTCTCTCGTCTACTCTTCGACGGCTTGTAAAATCGATGCTCATGAATTCTAATAGTTTCGCACTAAAACGATGTATCCCGTTGTTTTGAGTCGGAATACAAGTTTTCGCGCAGTTCTGAGAGAAAAAGTTTACACCTTTCTCACGTCTACTCTTCGAGGACCTGTAAAATCGATGCTCGTGAATCTTGCTAGTTTCGATCTAAAACGATGTATCCCGTTGTTTTGAGCCCGAATACAAGTGTTCACGCAGTTCTGAGAGAAAAAGTTTACACCTTTCTCACGTCTACTCTTCGACGACCTGTAAAATCGATGCTCGTGAATCTTGCTAGTTTCGATCTAAAACGATGTATCCCGTTGTTTTGAGCCGGAATACAAGTTTTCGCGCAGTTCTGAGAGAAAAAGCTTACACCTTTCTCTCGTCTACTCTTCGACGACATGTAAAATCGATGCACGTGAATCTTCCTTGTTTCGATCTAAAACGATGTATCCCGTTGTTTTGAGCCGGAATACAAGTTTTCGCGCAGTTCTGAGAGAAAAAGTTTACACCTTTCTCACGTCTACTTTTCGACGACCTGTAAAATCGATGCTCGTGAATCTTGCTACTTACGATCTAAAACGATGTATCCCGTTGTTTTGAGCCGGAATACAAGTTTTCGCGCAGTTCTGAGAGAAAAAGCTTACACCTTTCACTCGTCTACTCTTCGATGACTTGAAAAATCGATGCTCGTGAATCTTGCTAGTTTCGATCTAAAACGATATATCCCGTTGTTTTGAGCCGGAATACAAGTGTTCACGCAGTTCTGAGAGAAAAAGTTTACACCTTTCTCACGTCTACTCTTCGACGACCTGTAAAATCGATGCTCGTGAATCTTGCTAGTTTCGATCTAAAACGATGTATCCCGTTGTTTTGAGCCGGAATACAAGTTTTCGCGCAGTTCTGAGAGAAAACGTTTACACCTTTCTCTCGTCTACTCTTCGACGGCTTGTAAAATCGATGCTCATGAATTCTAATAGTTTCGATCTAAAACGATGTATCCCGTTGTTTTGAGTCGGAATACAAGTTTTCGCGCAGTTCTGAGAGAAAAAGTTTACACCTTTCTCACGTCTACTCTTCGAGGACCTGCAAAATCGATGCTCGTGAATCTTGCTAGTTTCGATCTAAAACGATGTATCCCTTTGTTTTGAGCCGGAATTCAAGTGTTCACGCAGTTCTGAGAGAAAAAGTTTACACCTTTCTCACGTCTACTCTTCGACGACCTGTAAAATCGATGCTCGTGAATCTTGCTAGTTTCGATCTAAAACGATGTATCCCGTTGTTTTGAGCCGGAATACAAGTTTTCGCGCAGTTCAGAGAAAAAGCTTACACCTTTCTCTCGTCTACTCTTCGACGACCTGTAAAATCGATGCTCGTGAATCTTCCTAGTTTCGATCTAAAACGATGTATCCCGTTGTTTTAAGCCGGAATACAAGTTTTCGCGCAGTTCTGAGAGAAAAAGTTTACACCTTTCTCACGTCTACTCTTCGACGACCTTTAAAATCGATGCTCGTGAATCTTGCTAGTTTCGATCTAAAACGATGTATCCCGTTGTTTTGAGCCGGAATACAAGTTTTCGCGCAGTTCTGAGAGAAAACGTTTACACCTTTCTGTCGTCTACTCTTCGACGGCTTGTAAAATCGATGCTCATGAATTCTAATAGTTTCGATCTAAAACGATGTATCCCGTTGTTTTGAGTCGGAATACAAGTTTTCGCGCAGTTCCGAGAGAAAAAGTTTACACCTTTCTCACGTCTACTCTTCGCCGACCTGTAAAATCGATGCTTGTGAATCTTGCTAGTTTCGATCTAAAACGATGTATCCCGTTGTTTTGAGCCGGAATACAAGTTTTTGCGCAGTTCTGAGAGAAAACGTTTACACCTTTCTCTCGTCTACTCTTCGACGACCTGTAAAATTGATGCTCGTGAATCTTGCTAGTTTCGATTTAAAACGATGTATCCCGTTGTTTTGAGCCGGAATACAAGTGTTCCCGCAGTTCTGCGAGAAAAAGTTTACACCTTTCTTACGTCTACTCTTCGACGACCTGTAAAATCGATGCTCGTGAATGTTGCTAGTTTCGATCTAAAACGATGTATCCCGTTGTTTTGAGCCGGAATACAAGTTTTCGCGCAGTTCTGAGAGAAAAAGCTTACACCTTTTTCTCGTCTACTCTTCGACGACCTGTAAAATCGATGCTCGTGAATCTTCCTAGTTTCGATCTAAACCGATGTATCCCGTTGTTTTAAGCCGGAATACAAGTTTTCGCGCAGTTCTGAGAGAAAAAGTTTACACCTTTCTCACATCTACTCTTCGACGACCTGTAAAATCGATGCTCGTGAATCTTGCTAGTTTCGATCTAAAACGATGTATCCCGTTGTTTTGAGCCGGAATACAAGTTTTTGCGCAGTTCTGAGAGAAAACGTTTACACCTTTCTCTCGTCTACTCTTCGACGACCTGTAAAATTGATGCTCGTGAATCTTGCTAGTTTCGATTTAAAACGATGTATCCCGTTGTTTTGAGCCGGAATACAAGTGTTCCCGCACTTCTGCGAGAAAAAGTTTACACCTTTCTCACGTCTACTCTTCGACGACCTGTAAAATTGATGCTCGTGAATCTTGCTAGTTTCGATCTAAAACGATGTATCCCGTTGTTTTGAGCCGGAATACAAGTTTTCGCGCAGTTCTGAGAGAAAACGTTTACACCTTTCTCTCGTCTACTCTTCGACGGCTTGTAAAATCGATGCTCATGAATTCTAATAGTTTCGATCTAAAACGAGGTATCCCGTTGTTTTGAGTCGGAATACAAGTTTTCGCGCAGTTCTGAGAGAAAAAGTTTACACCTTTCTCTCGTCTACTCTTCGAGGACCTGTAAAATCGATGCTCGTGAATCTTGCTAGTTTCGATCTTAAACGATGTATCCCGTTGTTTTGAGCCGGAATACAAGTGTTCACGCAGTTCTGCGAGAAAAAGTTTACACCTTTCTCACGTCTACTCTTCGACGACCTGTAGAATCGATGCTCGTGAATCTTGCTAGTTTCGATCTAAAACGATGTATCCCGTTGTTTTGAGCCGGAATACAAGTTTTCGCGCAGTTCTGAGAGAAAAAGCTTACACCTTTCTCTCGTCTACTCTTCGACGACCTGTAAAATCGATGCTCGTGAATCTTCCTAGTTTCGATCTAAAACGATGTATCCCGTTGTTTTGAGCCGGAATACAAGTTTTCGCGCAGTTCTGAGAGAAAAAGTTTACACCTTTCTCACGTCTACTCTTCGACGACCTTTAAAATCGATGCTCGTGAATCTTGCTAGTTTCGATCTAAAACGATGTATCCCGTTGTTTTGATCCGGAATACAAGTTTTCGCGCAGTTCTGAGAGAAAGCGTTTACACCTTTCTGTCGTCTACTCTTCGACGGCTTGTAAAATCGATGCTCATGAATTCTAATAGTTTCGATCTAAAACGATGTATCCTGTTGTTTTGAGTCGGAATACAAGTTTTCGCGCAGTTCCGAGAGAAAAAGTTTACACCTTTCTCACGTCTACTCTTCGACGACCTGTAAAATCGATGCTCGTGAATGTTGCTAGTTTCGATCTAAAACGATGTATCCCGTTGTTTTGAGCCGGAATACAAGTTTTCGCGCAGTTCTGAGAGAAAAAGCTTACACCTTTCTCTCGTCTACTCTTCGATGAATTGTAAAGTCGATGCTCGTGATTTTTGCTAGTTTCGATATAAAACGCTGTATCCCGTTGTTTTGAGCCGGAATACAAGTGTTCCCGCAGTTCTGAGAGAAAAAGCTTACACCTTTCTCACGTCTACTCTTCGACGACCTGTAAAATCGATGCTCGTGAATCTTGCTAGTTTCGATCTAAAACGATGTATCCCGTTGTTTTGAGCCGGAATACAAGTTTTAGCGCAGTTCTGAGAGAAAACGTTTACACATTTCTCTCGTCTACTCTTCGACGGCTTGTAAAATCGATGCTCATGAATTCTAATAGTTTCGCACAAAAACGATGTATCCCGTTGTTTTGAGTCGGAATACAAGTTTTCGCGCAGTTCTGAGAGAAAAAGTTTACACCTTTCTCACGTCTACTCTTCGAGGACCTGTAAAATCGATGCTCGTGAATCTTGCTAGTTTCGATCTAAAACGATGTATCCCGTTGTTTTGAGCCGGAATACAAGTGTTCACGCAGTTCTGAGAGAAAAAGTTTACACCTTTCTCACGTCTACTCTTCGACGACCTGTAAAATCGATGCTCGTGAATCTTGCTAGTTTCGACCTAAAACGATGTATCCCGTTGTTTTGAGCCGGAATACAAGTTTTCGCGCAGTTCTGAGAGAAAAAGCTTACACCTTTCTCTCGTCTACTCTTCGACGACCTGTAAAATCTATGCTCGTGAATCTTCCTTGTTTCGATCTAAAACGATGTATCCCGTTGTTTTGAGCCGGAATACAAGTTTTCGCGCAGTTCTGAGAGAAAAAGTTTACACCTTTCTCACGTCTACTCTTCGACGACCTGTAAAATCGATGCTCGTGAATCTTGCTACTTTCGATCTAAAACGATGTATCCCGTTGTTTTGAGCCGGAATACAAGTTTTCGCGCAGTTCTGAGAGAAAAAGCTTACACCTTTCACTCGTCTACTCTTCGATGACTTGAAAAATCGATGCTCGTGAATCTTGCTAGTTTCGATCTAAAACGATATATCCCGTTATTTTGAGCCGGAATACAAGTGTTCACGCAGTTCTGAGAGAAAAAGTTTACACCTTTTTCACGTCTACTCTTCGACGACCTGTAAAATCGATGCTCGTGAATCTTGCTAGTTTCGATCTAAAACGATGTATCCCGTTGTTTTGAGCCGGAATACAAGTTTTCGCGCAGTTCTGAGAGAAAACGTTTACACCTTTCTCTCGTCTACTCTTCGACGGCTTGTAAAATCGATGCTCATGAATTCTAATAGTTTCGATCTAAAACGATGTATCCCGTTGTTTTGAGTCGGAATACAAGTTTTCGCGCAGTTCTGAGAGAAAAAGTTTACACCTTTCTCACGTCTACTCTTCGAGGACCTGTAAAATCGATGCTCGTGAATCTTGCTAGTTTCGATCTAAAACGATGTATCCCTTTGTTTTGAGCCGGAATTCAAGTGTTCACGCAGTTCTGAGAGAAAAAGTTTACACCTTTCTCACGTCTACTCTTCGACGACCTGTAAAATCGATGCTCGTGAATCTTGCTAGTTTCGATCTAAAACGATGTATCCCGTTGTTTTGAGCCGGAATACAAGTTTTCGCGCAGTTCAGAGAAAAAGCTTACACCTTTCTCTCGTCTACTCTTCGACGACCTGTAAAATCGATGCTCGTGAATCTTCCTAGTTTCGATCTAAAACGATGTATCCCGTTGTTTTGAGCCGGAATACAAGTTTTCGCGCAGTTCTGAGAGAAAAAGTTTACACCTTTCTCACGTCTACTCTTCGACGACCTTTAAAATCGATGCTCGTGAATCTTGCTAGTTTCGATCTAAAACGATGTATCCCGTTGTTTTGAGCCGGAATACAAGTTTTCGCGCAGTTCTGAGAGAAAACGTTTACACCTTTCTGTCGTCTACTCTTCGACGGCTTGTAAAATCGATGCTCATGAATTCTAATAGTTTCGATCTAAAACGATGTATCCCGTTGTTTTGAGTCGGAATACAAGTTTTCGCGCAGTTCTGAGAGAAAAAGCTTACACCTTTTTCTCGTCTACTCTTCGACGACCTGTAAAATCGATGCTCGTGAATCTTCCTAGTTTCGATCTAAAACGATGTATCCCGTTGTTTTAAGCCGGAATACAAGTTTTCGCGCAGTTCTGAGAGAAAAAGTTTACACCTTTCTCACATCTACTCTTCGACGACCTGTAAACTCGATGCTCGTGAATCTTGCTAGTTTCGATCTAAAACGATGTATCCCGTTGTTTTGAGCCGGAATACAAGTTTTTGCGCAGTTCTGAGAGAAAACGTTTACACCTTTCTCTCGTCTACTCTTCGACGACCTGTAAAATTGATGCTCGTGAATCTTGCTAGTTTCGATTTAAAACGATGTATCCCGTTGTTTTGAGCCGGAATACAAGTGTTCCCGCACTTCTGCGAAAAAAAGTTTACACCTTTCTCACGTCTACTCTTCGACGACCTGTAAAATCGATGCTCGTGAATCTTGCTAGTTTCGATCTAAAACGATGTATCCCGTTGTTTTGAGCCGGAATACAAGTTTTCGCGCAGTTCTGAGAGAAAACGTTTACACCTTTCTCTCGTCTACTCTTCGACGGCTTGTAAAATCGATGCTCATGAATTCTAATAGTTTCGATCTAAAACGAGGTATCCCGTTGTTTTGAGTCGGAATACAAGTTTTCGCGCAGTTCTGAGAGAAAAAGTTTACACCTTTCTCTCGTCTACTCTTCGAGGACCTGTAAAATCGATGCTCGTGAATCTTGCTAGTTTCGATCTTAAACGATGTATCCCGTTGTTTTGAGCCGGAATACAAGTGTTCACGCAGTTCTGAGAGAAAAAGTTTACACCTTTCTCACGTCTACTCTTCGACGACCTGTAGAATCGATGCTCGTGAATCTTGCTAGTTTCGATCTAAAACGATGTATCCCGTTGTTTTGAGCCGGAATACAAGTTTTCGCGCAGTTCTGAGAGAAAAAGCTTACACCTTTCTCTCGTCTACTCTTCGACGACCTGTAAAATCGATGCTCGTGAATCTTCCTAGTTTCGATCTAAAACGATGTATCCCGTTGTTTTGAGCCGGAATACAAGTTTTCGCGCAGTTCTGAGAGAAAAAGTTTACACCTTTCTCACGTCTACTCTTCGACGACCTTTAAAATCGATGCTCGTGAATCTTGCTAGTTTCGATCTAAAACGATGTATCCCGTTGTTTTGATCCGCAATACAAGTTTTCGCGCAGTTCTGAGAGAAAACGTTTACACCTTTCTGTCGTCTACTCTTCGACGGCTTGTAAAATCGATGCTCATGAATTCTAATAGTTTCGATCTAAAACGATGTATCCCGTTGTTTTGAGTCGGAATACAAGTTTTTGCGCAGTTCCGAAAGAAAAAGTTTACACCTTTCTCACGTCTACTCTTCGACGACCTGTAAAATCGATGCTCGTGAATGTTGCTAGTTTCGATCTAAAACGATGTATCCCGTTGTTTTGAGCCGGAATACAAGTTTTCGCGCAGTTTTGAGAGAAAAAGCTTACACCTTTCTCTCGTCTACTCTTCGATGAATTGTAAAGTCGATGCTCGTGATTTTTGCTAGTTTCGATATAAAACGCTGTATCCCGTTGTTTTGAGCCGGAATACAAGTGTTCCCGCAGTTCTGAGAGAAAAAGCTTACACCTTTCTCACGTCTACTCTTCGACGACCTGTAAAATCGATGCTCGTGAATCTTGCTAGTTTCGATCTAAAACGATGTATCCCGTTGTTTTGAGCCGGAATACAAGTTTTCGCGCAGTTCTGAGAGAAAACGTTTACACATTTCTCTCGTCTACTCTTCGACGGCTTGTAAAATCGATGCTCATGAATTCTAATAGTTTCGCACTAAAACGATGTATCCCGTTGTGTTGAGTCGGAATACAAGTTTTCGCGCAGTTCTGAGAGAAAAAGTTTACACCTTTCTCACGTCTACTCTTCGAGGACCTGTAAAATCGATGCTCGTGAATCTTGCTAGTTTCGATCTAAAACGATGTATCCCGTTGTTTTGAGCCGGAATACAAGTGTTCACGCAGTTCTGAGAGAAAAAGTTTACACCTTTCTCACGTCTACTCTTCGACGACCTGTAAAATCGATGCTCGTGAATCTTGCTAGTTTCGACCTAAAACGATGTATCCCGTTGTTTTGAGCCGGAATACAAGTTTTCGCGCAGTTCTGAGAGAAAAAGCTTACACCTTTCTCTCGTCTACTCTTCGACGACCTGTAAAATCGATGCTCGTGAATCTTCCTTGTTTCGATCTAAAACGATGTATCCCGTTGTTTTGAGCCGGAATACAAGTTTTCGCGCAGTTCTGAGAGAAAAAGTTTACACCTTTCTCACGTCTACTCTTCGACGACCTGTAAAATCGATGCTCGTGAATCTTGCTACTTTCGATCTAAAACGATGTATCCCGTTGTTTTGAGCCGGAATACAAGTTTTCGCGCAGTTCTGAGAGAAAAAGCTTACACCTTTCACTCGTCTACTCTTCGATGACTTGAAAAATCGATGCTCGTGAATCTTGCTAGTTTCGATCTAAAACGATATATCCCGTTGTTTTGAGCCGGAATACAAGTGTTCACGCAGTTCTGAGAGAAAAAGTTTACACCTTTCTCACGTCTACTCTTCGACGACCTGTAAAATCGATGCTCGTGAATCTTGCTAGTTTCGATCTAAAACGATGTATCCCGTTGTTTTGAGCCGGAATACAAGTTTTCGCGCAGTTCTGAGAGAAAACGTTTACACCTTTCTCTCGTCTACTCTTCGACGACCTGTAAAATTGATGCTCGTGAATCTTGCTAGTTTCGATTTAAAACGATGTATCCCGTTGTTTTGAGCCGGAATACAAGTGTTCCCGCACTTCTGCGAGAAAAAGTTTACACCTTTCTCACGTCTACTCTTCGACGACCTGTAAAATCGATGCTCGTGAATCTTGCTAGTTTCGATCTAAAACGATGTATCCCGTTGTTTTGAGCCGGAATACAAGTTTTCGCGCAGTTCTGAGAGAAAACGTTTACACCTTTCTCTCGTCTACTCATCGACGGCTTGTAAAATCGATGCTCATGAATTCTAATAGTTTCGATCTAAAACGAGGTATCCCGTTGTTTTGAGTCGGAATACAAGTTTTCGCGCAGTTCTGAGAGAAAAAGTTTACACCTTTCTCTCGTCTACTCTTCGAGGACCTGTAAAATCGATGCTCGTGAATCTTGCTAGTTTCGATCTTAAACGATGTATCCCGTTGTTTTGAGCCGGAATATAAGTGTTCACGCAGTTCTGAGAGAAAAAGTTTACACCTTTCTCACGTCTGCTCTTCGACGACCTGTAGAATCGATGCTCGTGAATCTTGCTAGTTTCGATCTAAAACGATGTATCCCGTTGTTTTGAGCCGGAATACAAGTTTTCGCGCAGTTCTGAGAGAAAAAGCTTACACCTTTCTCTCGTCTACTCTTCGACGACCTGTAAAATCGATGCTCGTGAATCTTCCTAGTTTCGATCTAAAACGATGTATCCCGTTGTTTTGAGCCGGAATACAAGTTTTCGCGCAGTTCTGAGAGAAAAAGTTTACACCTTTCTCACGTCTACTCTTCGACGACCTTTAAAATCGATGCTCGTGAATCTTGCTAGTTTCGATCTAAAACGATGTATCCCGTTGTTTTGATCCGGAATACAAGTTTTCGCGCAGTTCTGAGAGAAAACGTTTACACCTTTCTGTCGTCTACTCTTCGACGGCTTGTAAAATCGATGCTCATGAATTCTAATAGTTTCGATCTAAAACGATGTATCCCGTTGTTTTGAGTCGGAATACAAGTTTTCGCGCAGTTCCGAGAGAAAAAGTTTACACCTTTCTCACGTCTACTCTTCGACGACCTGTAAAATCGATGCTCGTGAATGTTGCTAGTTTCGACCTAAAACGATGTATCCCGTTGTTTTGAGCCGGAATACAAGTTTTCGCGCAGTTCTGAGAGAAAAAGCTTACACCTTTCTCTCGTCTACTCTTCGACGACCTGTAAAATCGATGCTCGTGAATCTTCCTTGTTTCGATCTAAAACAATGTATCCCGTTGTTTTGAGCCGGAATACAAGTTTTCGCGCAGTTCTGAGAGAAAAAGTTTACACCTTTCTCACGTCTACTCTTCGACGACCTGTAAAATCGATGCTCGTGAATCTTGCTACTTTCGATCTAAAACGATGTATCCCGTTGTTTTGAGCCGGAATACAAGTTTTCGCGCAGTTCTGAGAGAAAAAGCTTACACCTTTCACTCGTCTACTCTTCGATGACTTGAAAAATCGATGCTCGTGAATCTTGCTAGTTTCGATCTAAAACGATATATCCCGTTGTTTTGAGCCGGAATACAAGTGTTCACGCAGTTCTGAGAGAAAAAGTTTACACCTTTCTCACGTCTACTCTTCGACGACCTGTAAAATCGATGCTCGTGAATCTTGCTAGTTTCGATCTAAAACGATGTATCCCGTTGTTTTGAGCCGGAATACAAGTTTTCGCGCAGTTCTGAGAGAAAACGTTTACACCTTTCTCTCGTCTACTCTTCGACGACCTGTAAAATTGATGCTCGTGAATCTTGCTAGTTTCGATTTAAAACGATGTATCCCGTTGTTTTGAGCCGGAATACAAGTGTTCCCGCACTTCTGCGAGAAAAAGTTTACACCTTTCTCACGTCTACTCTTCGACGACCTGTAAAATCGATGCTCGTGAATCTTGCTAGTTTCGATCTAAAACGATGTATCCCGTTGTTTTGAGCCGGAATACAAGTTTTCGCGCAGTTCTGAGAGAAAACGTTTACACCTTTCTCTCGTCTACTCTTCGACGGCTTGTAAAATCGATGCTCATGAATTCTAATAGTTTCGATCTAAAACGAGGTATCCCGTTGTTTTGAGTCGGAATACAAGTTTTCGCGCAGTTCTGAGAGAAAAAGTTTACACCTTTCTCTCGTCTACTCTTCGAGGACCTGTAAAATCGATGCTCGTGAATCTTGCTAGTTTCGATCTTAAACGATGTATCCCGTTGTTTTGAGCCGGAATACAAGTGTTCACGCAGTTCTGAGAGAAAAAGTTTACACCTTTCTCACGTCTACTCTTCGACGACCTGTAGAATCGATGCTCGTGAATCTTGCTAGTTTCGATCTAAAACGATGTATCCCGTTGTTTTGAGCCGGAATACAAGTTTTCGCGCAGTTCTGAGAGAAAAAGCTTACACCTTTCTCTCGTCTACTCTTCGACGACCTGTAAAATCGATGCTCGTGAATCTTCCTAGTTTCGATCTAAAACGATGTATCCCGTTGTTTTGAGCCGGAATACAAGTTTTCGCGCAGTTCTGAGAGAAAAAGTTTACACCTTTCTCACGTCTACTCTTCGACGACCTTTAAAATCGATGCTCGTGAATCTTGCTAGTTTCGATCTAAAACGATGTATCCCGTTGTTTTGATCCAGAATACAAGTTTTCGCGCAGTTCTGAGAGAAAACGTTTACACCTTTCTGTCGTCTACTCTTCGACGGCTTGTAAAATCGATGCTCATGAATTCTAATAGTTTCGATCTAAAACGATGTATCCCGTTGTTTTGAGTCGGAATACAAGTTTTCGCGCAGTTCCGAGAGAAAAAGTTTACACCTTTCTCACGTCTACTCTTCGACGACCTGTAAAATCGATGCTCGTGAATGTTGCTAGTTTCGATCTAAAACGATGTATCCCGTTGTTTTGAGCCGGAATACAAGTTTTCGCGCAGTTCTGAGAGAAAAAGCTTACACCTTTCTCTCGTCTACTCTTCGATGAATTGTAAAGTCGATGCTCGTGATTTTTGCTAGTTTCGATATAAAACGCTGTATCCCGTTGTTTTGAGCCGGAATACAAGTGTTCCCGCAGTTCTGAGAGAAAAAGCTTACACCTTTCTCACGTCTACTCTTCGACGACCTGTAAAATCGATGCTCGTGAATCTTGCTAGTTTCGATCTAAAACGATGTATCCCGTTGTTTTGAGCCGGAATACAAGTTTTCGCGCAGTTCTGAGAGAAAACGTTTACACATTTCTCTCGTCTACTCTTCGACGGCTTGTAAAATCGATGCTCATGAATTCTAATAGTTTCGCACTAAAACGATGTATCCCGTTGTGTTGAGTCGGAATACAAGTTTTCGCGCAGTTCTGAGAGAAAAAGTTTACACCTTTCTCACGTCTACTCTTCGAGGACCTGTAAAATCGATGCTCGTGAATCTTGCTAGTTTCGATCTAAAACGATGTATCCCGTTGTTTTGAGCCGGAATACAAGTGTTCACGCAGTTCTGAGAGAAAAAGTTTACACCTTTCTCACGTCTACTCTTCGACGACCTGTAAAATCGATGCTCGTGAATCTTGCTAGTTTCGACCTAAAACGATGTATCCCGTTGTTTTGAGCCGGAATACAAGTTTTCGCGCAGTTCTGAGAGAAAACGTTTACACCTTTCTGTCGTCTACTCTTCGACGGCTTGTAAAATCGATGCTCATGAATTCTAATAGTTTCGATCTAAAACGATGTATCCCGTTGTTTTGAGTCGGAATACAAGTTTTCGCGCAGTTCTGAGAGAAAACGTTTACACCTTTCTGTCGTCTACTCTTCGACGGCTTGTAAAATCGATGCTCATGAATTCTAATAGTTTCTATCTAAAACGATGTATCCCGTTGTTTTGAGTCGGAATACAAGTTTTCGCGCAGTTCCGAGAGAAAAAGTTTACACCTTTCTCACGTCTACTCTTCGCCGACCTGTAAAATCGATGCTTGTGAATCTTGCTAGTTTCGATCTAAAACGATGTATCCCGTTGTTTTGAGCCGGAATACAAGTTTTTGCGCAGTTCTGAGAGAAAACGTTTACACCTTTCTCTCGTCTACTCTTCGACGACCTGTAAAATTGATGCTCGTGAATCTTGCTAGTTTCGATTTAAAACGATGTATCCCGTTGTTTTGAGCCGGAATACAAGTGTTCCCGCAGTTCTGCGAGAAAAAGTTTACACCTTTCTTACGTCTACTCTTCGACGACCTGTAAAATCGATGCTCGTGAATGTTGCTAGTTTCGATCTAAAACGATGTATCCCGTTGTTTTGAGCCGGAATACAAGTTTTCGCGCAGTTCTGAGAGAAAAAGCTTACACCTTTTTCTCGTCTACTCTTCGACGACCTGTAAAATCGATGCTCGTGAATCTTCCTAGTTTCGATCTAAAACGATGTATCCCGTTGTTTTAAGCCGGAATACAAGTTTTCGCGCAGTTCTGAGAGAAAAAGTTTACACCTTTCTCACATCTACTCTTCGACGACCTGTAAAATCGATGCTCGTGAATCTTGCTAGTTTCGATCTAAAACGATGTATCCCGTTGTTTTGAGCCGGAATACAAGTTTTTGCGCAGTTCTGAGAGAAAACGTTTACACCTTTCTCTCGTCTACTCTTCGACGACCTGTAAAATTGATGCTCGTGAATCTTGCTTGTTTCGATTTAAAACGATGTATCCCGTTGTTTTGAGCCGGAATACAAGTGTTCCCGCACTTCTGCGAGAAAAAGTTTACACCTTTCTCACGTCTACTCTTCGACGACCTGTAAAATCGATGCTCGTGAATCTTGCTAGTTTCGATCTAAAACGATGTATCCCGTTGTTTTGAGCCGGAATACAAGTTTTCGCGCAGTTCTGAGAGAAAACGTTTACACCTTTCTCTCGTCTACTCTTCGACGGCTTGTAAAATCGATGCTCATGAATTCTAATAGTTTCGATCTAAAACGAGGTATCCCGTTGTTTTGAGTCGGAATACAAGTTTTCGCGCAGTTCTGAGAGAAAAAGTTTACACCTTTCTCTCGTCTACTCTTCGAGGACCTGTAAAATCGATGCTCGTGAATCTTGCTAGTTTCGATCTTAAACGATGTATCCCGTTGTTTTGAGCCGGAATACAAGTGTTCACGCAGTTCTGCGAGAAAAAGTTTACACCTTTCTCACGTCTACTCTTCGACGACCTGTAGAATCGATGCTCGTGAATCTTGCTAGTTTCGATCTAAAACGATGTATCCCGTTGTTTTGAGCCGGAATACAAGTTTTCGCGCAGTTCTGAGAGAAAAAGCTTACACCTTTCTCTCGTCTACTCTTCGACGACCTGTAAAATCGATGCTCGTGAATCTTCCTAGTTTCGATCTAAAACGATGTATCCCGTTGTTTTGAGCCGGAATACAAGTTTTCGCGCAGTTCTGAGAGAAAAAGTTTACACCTTTCTCACGTCTACTCTTCGACGACCTTTAAAATCGATGCTCGTGAATCTTGCTAGTTTCGATCTAAAACGATGTATCCCGTTGTTTTGATCCGGAATACAAGTTTTCGCGCAGTTCTGAGAGAAAACGTTTACACCTTTCTGTCGTCTACTCTTCGACGGCTTGTAAAATCGATGCTCATGAATTCTAATAGTTTCGATCTAAAACGATGTATCCTGTTGTTTTGAGTCGGAATACAAGTTTTCGCGCAGTTCCGAGAGAAAAAGTTTACACCTTTCTCACGTCTACTCTTCGACGACCTGTAAAATCGATGCTCGTGAATGTTGCTAGTTTCGATCTAAAACGATGTATCCCGTTGTTTTGAGCCGGAATACAAGTTTTCGCGCAGTTCTGAGAGAAAAAGCTTACACCTTTCTCTCGTCTACTCTTCGATGAATTGTAAAGTCGATGCTCGTGATTTTTGCTAGTTTCGATATAAAACGCTGTATCCCGTTGTTTTGAGCCGGAATACAAGTGTTCCCGCAGTTCTGAGAGAAAAAGCTTACACCTTTCTCACGTCTACTCTTCGACGACCTGTAAAATCGATGCTCGTGAATCTTGCTAGTTTCGATCTAAAACGATGTATCCCGTTGTTTTGAGCCGGAATACAAGTTTTAGCGCAGTTCTGAGAGAAAACGTTTACACATTTCTCTCGTCTACTCTTCGACGGCTTGTAAAATCGATGCTCATGAATTCTAATAGTTTCGCACAAAAACGATGTATCCCGTTGTTTTGAGTCGGAATACAAGTTTTCGCGCAGTTCTGAGAGAAAAAGTTTACACCTTTCTCACGTCTACTCTTCGAGGACCTGTAAAATCGATGCTCGTGAATCTTGCTAGTTTCGACCTAAAACGATGTATCCCGTTGTTTTGAGCCGGAATACAAGTTTTCGCGCAGTTCTGAGAGAAAAAGCTTACACCTTTCTCTCGTCTACTCTTCGACGACCTGTAAAATCGATGCTCGTGAATCTTCCTTGTTTCGATCTAAAACGATGTATCCCGTTGTTTTGAGCCGGAATACAAGTTTTCGCGCAGTTCTGAGAGAAAAAGTTTACACCTTTCTCACGTCTACTCTTCGACGACCTGTAAAATCGATGCTCGTGAATCTTGCTACTTTCGATCTAAAACGATGTATCCCGTTGTTTTGAGCCGGAATACAAGTTTTCGCGCAGTTCTGAGAGAAAAAGCTTACACCTTTCACTCGTCTACTCTTCGATGACTTGAAAAATCGATGCTCGTGAATCTTGCTAGTTTCGATCTAAAACGATATATCCCGTTATTTTGAGCCGGAATACAAGTGTTCACGCAGTTCTGAGAGAAAAAGTTTACACCTTTCTCACGTCTACTCTTCGACGACCTGTAAAATCGATGCTCGTGAATCTTGCTAGTTTCGATCTAAAACGATGTATCCCGTTGTTTTGAGCCGGAATACAAGTTTTCGCGCAGTTCTGAGAGAAAACGTTTACACCTTTCTCTCGTCTACTCTTCGACGGCTTGTAAAATCGATGCTCATGAATTCTAATAGTTTCGATCTAAAACGATGTATCCCGTTGTTTTGAGTCGGAATACAAGTTTTCGCGCAGTAGTGAGAGAAAAAGTTTACACCTTTCTCACGTCTACTCTTCGAGGACCTGTAAAATCGATGCTCGTGAATCTTGCTAGTTTCGATCTAAAACGATGTATCCCTTTGTTTTGAGCCGGAATTCAAGTGTTCACGCAGTTCTGAGAGAAAAAGTTTACACCTTTCTCACGTCTACTCTTCGACGACCTGTAAAATCGATGCTCGTGAATCTTGCTAGTTTCGATCTAAAACGATGTATCCCGTTGTTTTGAGCCGGAATACAAGTTTTCGCGCAGTTCAGAGAAAAAGCTTACACCTTTCTCTCGTCTACTCTTCGACGACCTGTAAAATCGATGCTCGTGAATCTTCCTAGTTTCGATCTAAAACGATGTATCCCGTTGTTTTGAGCCGGAATACAAGTTTTCGCGCAGTTCTGAGAGAAAAAGTTTACACCTTTCTGTCGTCTACTCTTCGACGGCTTGTAAAATCGATGCTCATGAATTCTAATAGTTTCGATCTAAAACGATGTATCCCGTTGTTTTGAGTCGGAATACAAGTTTTCGCGCAGTTCTGAGAGAAAAAGCTTACACCTTTTTCTCGTCTACTCTTCGACGACCTGTAAAATCGATGCTCGTGAATCTTCCTAGTTTCGATCTAAAACGATGTATCCCGTTGTTTTAAGCCGGAATACAAGTTTTCGCGCAGTTCTGAGAGAAAAAGTTTACACCTTTCTCACATCTACTCTTCGACGACCTGTAAAATCGATGCTCGTGAATCTTGCTAGTTTCGATCTAAAACGATGTATCCCGTTGTTTTGAGCCGGAATACAAGTTTTTGCGCAGTTCTGAGAGAAAACGTTTACACCTTTCTCTCGTCTACTCTTCGACGACCTGTAAAATTGATGCTCGTGAATCTTGCTAGTTTCGATTTAAAACGATGTATCCCGTTGTTTTGAGCCGGAATACAAGTATTCCCGCACTTCTGCGAGAAAAAGTTTACACCTTTCTCACGTCTACTCTTCGACGACCTGTAAAATCGATGCTCGTGAATCTTGCTAGTTTCGATCTAAAACGATGTATCCCGTTGTTTTGAGCCGGAATACAAGTTTTCGCGCAGTTCTGAGAGAAAACGTTTACACCTTTCTCTCGTCTACTCTTCGACGGCTTGTAAAATCGATGCTCATGAATTCTAATAGTTTCGATCTAAAACGAGGTATCCCGTTGTTTTGAGTCGGAATACAAGTTTTCGCGCAGTTCTGAGAGAAAAAGTTTACACCTTTCTCTCGTCTACTCTTCGAGGACCTGTAAAATCGATGCTCGTGAATCTTGCTAGTTTCGATCTTAAACGATGTATCCCGTTGTTTTGAGCCGGAATACAAGTGTTCACGCAGTTCTGAGAGAAAAAGTTTACACCTTTCTCACGTCTACTCTTCGACGACCTGTAGAATCGATGCTCGTGAATCTTGCTAGTTTCGATCTAAAACGATGTATCCCGTTGTTTTGAGCCGGAATACAAGTTTTCGCGCAGTTCTGAGAGAAAAAGTTTACACCTTTCTCACGTCTACTCTTCGACGACCTTTAAAATCGATGCTCGTGAATCTTGCTAGTTTCGATCTAAAACGATGTATCCCGTTGTTTTGATCCGGAATACAAGTTTTCGCGCAGTTCTGAGAGAAAACGTTTACACCTTTCTGTCGTCTACTCTTCGACGGCTTGTAAAATCGATGCTCATGAATTCTAATAGTTTCGATCTAAAACGATGTATCCCGTTGTTTTGAGTCGGAATACAAGTTTTCGCGCAGTTCCGAGAGAAAAAGTTTACACCTTTCTCACGTCTACTCTTCGACGACCTGTAAAATCGATGCTCGTGAATGTTGCTAGTTTCGATCTAAAACGATGTATCCCGTTGTTTTGAGCCGGAATACAAGTTTTCGCGCAGTTCTGAGAGAAAAAGCTTACACCTTTCTCTCGTCTACTCTTCGATGAATTGTAAAGTCGATGCTCGTGATTTTTGCTAGTTTCGATATAAAACGCTGTATCCCGTTGTTTTGAGCCGGAATACAAGTGTTCCCGCAGTTCTGAGAGAAAAAGCTTACACCTTTCTCACGTCTACTCTTCGACGACCTGTAAAATCGATGCTCGTGAATCTTGCTAGTTTCGATCTAAAACAATGTATCCCGTTGTTTTGAGCCGGAATACAAGTTTTAGCGCAGTTCTGAGAGAAAACGTTTACACATTTCTCTCGTCTACTCTTCGACGGCTTGTAAAATCGATGCTCATGAATTCTAATAGTTTCGCACAAAAACGATGTATCCCGTTGTTTTGAGTCGGAATACAAGTTTTCGCGCAGTTCTGAGAGAAAAAGTTTACACCTTTCTCACGTCTACTCTTCGAGGACCTGTAAAATCGATGCTCGTGAATCTTGCTAGTTTCGACCTAAAACGATGTATCCCGTTGTTTTGAGCCGGAATACAAGTTTTCGCGCAGTTCTGAGAGAAAAAGCTTACACCTTTCTCTCGTCTACTCTTCGACGACCTGTAAAATCGATGCTCGTGAATCTTCCTTGTTTCGATCTAAAACGATGTATCCCGTTGTTTTGAGCCGGAATACAAGTTTTCGCGCAGTTCTGAGAGAAAAAGTTTACACCTTTCTCACGTCTACTCTTCGACGACCTGTAAAATCGATGCTCGTGAATCTTGCTACTTTCGATCTAAAACGATGTATCCCGTTGTTTTGAGCCGGAATACAAGTTTTCGCGCAGTTCTGAGAGAAAAAGCTTACACCTTTCACTCGTCTACTCTTCGATGACTTGAAAAATCGATGCTCGTGAATCTTGCTAGTTTCGATCTAAAACGATATATCCCGTTATTTTGAGCCGGAATACAAGTGTTCACGCAGTTCTGAGAGAAAAAGTTTACACCTTTCTCACGTCTACTCTTCGACGACCTGTAAAATCGATGCTCGTGAATCTTGCTAGTTTCGATCTAAAACGATGTATCCCGTTGTTTTGAGCCGGAATACAAGTTTTCGCGCAGTTCTGAGAGAAAACGTTTACACCTTTCTCTCGTCTACTCTTCGACGGCTTGTAAAATCGATGCTCATGAATTCTAATAGTTTCGATCTAAAACGATGTATCCCGTTGTTTTGAGTCGGAATACAAGTTTTCGCGCAGTAGTGAGAGAAAAAGTTTACACCTTTCTCACGTCTACTCTTCGAGGACCTGTAAAATCGATGCTCGTGAATCTTGCTAGTTTCGATCTAAAACGATGTATCCCTTTGTTTTGAGCCGGAATTCAAGTGTTCACGCAGTTCTGAGAGAAAAAGTTTACACCTTTCTCACGTCTACTCTTCGACGACCTGTAAAATCGATGCTCGTGAATCTTGCTAGTTTCGATCTAAAACGATGTATCCCGTTGTTTTGAGCCGGAATACAAGTTTTCGCGCAGTTCAGAGAAAAAGCTTACACCTTTCTCTCGTCTACTCTTCGACGACCTGTAAAATCGATGCTCGTGAATCTTCCTAGTTTCGATCTAAAACGATGTATCCCGTTGTTTTGAGCCGGAATACAAGTTTTCGCGCAGTTCTGAGAGAAAAAGTTTACACCTTTCTCACGTCTACTCTTCGACGACCTTTAAAATCGATGCTCGTGAATCTTGCTAGTTTCGATCTAAAACGATGTATCCCGTTGTTTTGAGCCGGAATACAAGTTTTCGCGCAGTTCTGAGAGAAAACGTTTACACCTTTCTGTCGTCTACTCTTCGACGGCTTGTAAAATCGATGCTCATGAATTCTAATAGTTTCGATCTAAAACGATGTATCCCGTTGTTTTGAGTCGGAATACAAGTTTTCGCGCAGTTCTGAGAGAAAAAGCTTACACCTTTTTCTCGTCTACTCTTCGACGACCTGTAAAATCGATGCTCGTGAATCTTCCTAGTTTCGATCTAAAACGATGTATCCCGTTGTTTTAAGCCGGAATACAAGTTTTCGCGCAGTTCTGAGAGAAAAAGTTTACACCTTTCTCACATCTACTCTTCGACGACCTGTAAAATCGATGCTCGTGAATCTTGCTAGTTTCGATCTAAAACGATGTATCCCGTTGTTTTGAGCCGGAATACAAGTTTTTGCGCAGTTCTGAGAGAAAACGTTTACACCTTTCTCTCGTCTACTCTTCGACGACCTGTAAAATTGATGCTCGTGAATCTTGCTAGTTTCGATTTAAAACGATGTATCCCGTTGTTTTGAGCCGGAATACAAGTGTTCCCGCACTTCTGCGAGAAAAAGTTTACACCTTTCTCACGTCTACTCTTCGACGACCTGTAAAATCGATGCTCGTGAATCTTGCTAGTTTCGATCTAAAACGATGTATCCCGTTGTTTTGAGCCGGAATACAAGTTTTCGCGCAGTTCTGAGAGAAAACGTTTACACCTTTCTCTCGTCTACTCTTCGACGGCTTGTAAAATCGAAGCTCATGAATTCTAATAGTTTCGATCTAAAACGAGGTATCCCGTTGTTTTGAGTCGGAATACAAGTTTTCGCGCAGTTCTGAGAGAAAAAGTTTACACCTTTCTCTCGTCTACTCTTCGAGGACCTGTAAAATCGATGCTCGTGAATCTTGCTAGTTTCGATCTTAAACGATGTATCCCGTTGTTTTGAGCCGGAATACAAGTGTTCACGCAGTTCTGAGAGAAAAAGTTTACACCTTTCTCACGTCTACTCTTCGACGACCTGTAGAATCGATGCTCGTGAATCTTGCTAGTTTCGATCTAAAACGATGTATCCCGTTGTTTTGAGCCGGAATACAAGTTTTCGCGCAGTTCTGAGAGAAAAAGTTTACACCTTTCTCACGTCTACTCTTCGATGACCTTTAAAATCGATGCTCGTGAATCTTGCTAGTTTCGATCTAAAACGATGTATCCCGTTGTTTTGATCCGGAATACAAGTTTTCGCGCAGTTCTGAGAGAAAACGTTTACACCTTTCTGTCGTCTACTCTTCGACGGCTTGTAAAATCGATGCTCATGAATTCTAATAGTTTCGATCTAAAACGATGTATCCCGTTGTTTTGAGTCGGAATACAAGTTTTCGCGCAGTTCCGAGAGAAAAAGTTTACACCTTTCTCACGTCTACTCTTCGACGACCTGTAAAATCGATGCTCGTGAATGTTGCTAGTTTCGATCTAAAACGATGTATCCCGTTGTTTTGAGCCGGAATACAAGTTTTCGCGCAGTTCTGAGAGAAAAAGCTTACACCTTTCTCTCGTCTACTCTTCGATGAATTGTAAAGTCGATGCTCGTGATTTTTGCTAGTTTCGATATAAAACGCTGTATCCCGTTGTTTTGAGCCGGAATACAAGTGTTCCCGCAGTTCTGAGAGAAAAAGCTTACACCTTTCTCACGTCTACTCTTCGACGACCTGTAAAATCGATGCTCGTGAATCTTGCTAGTTTCGATCTAAAACGATGTATCCCGTTGTTTTGAGCCGGAATACAAGTTTTCGCGCAGTTCTGAGAGAAAACGTTTACACATTTCTCTCGTCTACTCTTCGACGGCTTGTAAAATCGATGCTCATGAATTCTAATAGTTTCGCACTAAAACGATGTATCCCGTTGTGTTGAGTCGGAATACAAGTTTTCGCGCAGTTCTGAGAGAAAAAGTTTACACCTTTCGCACGTCTACTCTTCGAGGACCTGTAAAATCGATGCTCGTGAATCTTGCTAGTTTCGATCTAAAACGATGTATCCCGTTGTTTTGAGCCGGAATACAAGTGTTCACGCAGTTCTGAGAGAAAAAGTTTACACCTTTCTCACGTCTACTCTTCGACGACCTGTAAAATCGATGCTCGTGAATCTTGCTAGTTTCGACCTAAAACGATGTATCCCGTTGTTTTGAGCCGGAATACAAGTTTTCGCGCAGTTCTGAGAGAAAAAGCTTACACCTTTCTCTCGTCTACTCTTCGACGACCTGTAAAATCGATGCTCGTGAATCTTCCTTGTTTCGATCTAAAACGATGTATCCCGTTGTTTTGAGCCGGAATACAAGTTTTCGCGCAGTTCTGAGAGAAAAAGTTTACACCTTTCTCACGTCTACTCTTCGACGACCTGTAAAATCGATGCTCGTGAATCTTGCTACTTTCGATCTAAAACGATGTATCCCGTTGTTTTGAGCCGGAATACAAGTTTTCGCGCAGTTCTGAGAGAAAAAGCTTACACCTTTCACTCGTCTACTCTTCGATGACTTAAAAAATCGATGCTCGTGAATCTTGCTAGTTTCGATCTAAAACGATTCCCGTTGTTTTGAGCCGGAATACAAGTTTTCGCGCAGTTCTGAGAGAAAACGTTTACACCTTTCTGTCGTCTACTCTTCGACGGCTTGTAAAATCGATGCTCATGAATTCTAATAGTTTCGATCTAAAACGATGTATCCCGTTGTTTTGAGTCGGAATAATACAAGTTTTCGCGCAGTTCCGAGAGAAAAAGTTTACACCTTTCTCACGTCTACTCTTCGACGACCTGTAAAATCGATGCATGTGAATCTTGCTAGTTTCGATTTAAAACGATGTATCCCGTTGTTTTGAGCCGGAATACAAGTGTTCCCGCAGTTCTGCGAGAAAAAGTTTACACCTTTCTTACGTCTACTCTTCGACGACCTGTAAAATTGATGCTCGTGAATCTTGCTAGTTTCGATATAAAACGATGTATCCCGTTGTTTTGAGCCGGAATATAAGTTTTAGCGCAGTTCTGAGAGAAAACGTTTACACCTTTCTCTCGTCTACTCTTCGACGGCTTGTAAAATCGATGCTCATGAATTCTAATAGTTTCGATCTAAAACGAGGTATCCCGTTGTTTTGAGTCGGAATACAAGTTTTCGCGCAGTTCTGAGAGAAAAAGTTTACACCTTTCTCTCGTCTACTCTTCGAGGACCTGTAAAATCGATGCTCGTGAATCTTGCTAGTTTCGATCTAAAACGATGTATCCCGTTGTTTTGAGCCGGAATACAAGTGTTCACGCAGTTCTGAGAGAAAAAGTTTACACCTTTCTCATGTCTACTCTTCGACGACCTGTAGAATCGATGCTCGTGAATCTTGCTAGTTTCGATCTAAAACGATGTATCCCGTTGTTTTGAGCCGGAATACAAGTTTTCGCGCAGTTCTGAGAGAAAAAGCTTACACCTTTCTCTCGTCTACTCTTCGACGACCTGTAAAATCGATGCTCGTGAATCTTCCTAGTTTCGATCTAAAACGATGTATCCCGTTGTTTTGAGCCGGAATACAAGTTTTCGCGCAGTTCTGAGAGAAAAAGTTTACACCTTTCTCACGTCTACTCTTCGACGACCTGTAAAATCGATGCTCGTGAATCTTGCTAGTTTCGATCTAAAACGATGTATCCCGTTGTTTTGATCCGGAATACAAGTTTTCGCGCAGTTCTGAGAGAAAACGTTTACACCTTTCTGTCGTCTACTCTTCGACGGCTTGTAAAATCGATGCTCATGAATTCTAATAGTTTCGATCTAAAACGATGTATCCCGTTGTTTTGAGTCGGAATACAAGTTTTCGCGCAGTTCCGAGAGAAAAAGTTTACACCTTTCTCACGTCTACTCTTCGACGACCTGTAAAATCGATGCTCGTGAATGTTGCTAGTTTCGATCTAAAACGATGTATCCCGTTGTTTTGAGCCGGAATACAAGTTTTCGCGCAGTTCTGAGAGAAAAAGCTTACACCTTTCTCTCGTCTACTCTTCGATGAATTGTAAAGTCGATGCTCGTGATTTTTGCTAGTTTCGATATAAAACGCTGTATCCCGTTGTTTTGAGCCGGAATACAAGTGTTCCCGCAGTTCTGAGAGAAAAAGCTTACACCTTTCTCACGTCTACTCTTCGAGGACCTGTAAAATCGATGCTCGTGAATCTTGCTAGTTTCGATCTAAAACGATGTATCCCGTTGTTTTGAGCCGGAATACAAGTTTTCGCGCAGTTCTGAGAGAAAACGTTTACACATTTCTCTCGTCTACTCTTCGACGGCTTGTAAAATCGATGCTCATGAATTCTAATAGTTTCGCACTAAAACGATGTATCCCGTTGTGTTGAGTCGGAATACAAGTTTTCGCGCAGTTCTGAGAGAAAAAGTTTACACCTTTCTCACGTCTACTCTTCGACGACCTGTAAAATCGATGCTCGTGAATCTTCCTTGTTTCGATCTAAAACGATGTATCCCGTTGTTTTGAGCCGGAATACAAGTTTTCGCGCAGTTCTGAGAGAAAAAGTTTACACCTTTCTCACGTCTACTCTTCGACGACCTGTAAAATCGATGCTCGTGAATCTTGCTACTTTCGATCTAAAACGATGTATCCCGTTGTTTTGAGCCGGAATACAAGTTTTCGCGCAGTTCTGAGAGAAAAAGCTTACACCTTTCACTCGTCTACTCTTCGATGACTTGAAAAATCGATGCTCGTGAATCTTGCTAGTTTCGATCTAAAACGATATATCCCGTTGTTTTGAGCCGGAATACAAGTGTTCACGCAGTTCTGAGAGAAAAAGTTTACACCTTTCTCACGTCTACTCTTCGACGACCTGTAAAATCGATGCTCGTGAATCTTGCTAGTTTCGATCTAAAACGATGTATCCCGTTGTTTTGAGCCGGAATACAAGTTTTCTCGCAGTTCTGAGAGAAAACGTTTACACCTTTCTCTCGTCTACTCTTCGACGGCTTGTAAAATCGATGCTCATGAATTCTAATAGTTTCGATCTAAAACGATGTATCCCGTTGTTTTGAGTCGGAATACAAGTTTTCGCGCAGTTCTGAGAGAAAAAGTTTACACCTTTCTCACGTCTACTCTTCGAGGACCTGTAAAATCGATGCTCGTGAATCTTGCTAGTTTCGATCTAAAACGATGTATCCCTTTGTTTTGAGCCGGAATTCAAGTGTTCACGCAGTTCTGAGAGAAAAAGTTTACACCTTTCTCACGTCTACTCTTCGACGACCTGTAAAATCGATGCTCGTGAATCTTGCTAGTTTCGATCTAAAACGATGTATCCCGTTGTTTTGAGCCGGAATACAAGTTTTCGCGCAGTTCAGAGAAAAAGCTTACACCTTTCTCTCGTCTACTCTTCGACGACCTGTAAAATCGATGCTCGTGAATCTTCCTAGTTTCGATCTAAAACGATGTATCCCGTTGTTTTGAGCCGGAATACAAGTTTTCGCGCAGTTCTGAGAGAAAAAGTTTACACCTTTCTCACGTCTACTCTTCGACGACCTTTAAAATCGATGCTCGTGAATCTTGCTAGTTTCGATCTAAATCGATGTATCCCGTTGTTTTGAGCCGGAATACAAGTTTTCGCGCAGTTCTGAGAGAAAACGTTTACACCTTTCTGTCGTCTACTCTTCGACGGCTTGTAAAATCGATGCTCATGAATTCTAATAGTTTCGATCTAAAACGATGTATCCCGTTGTTTTGAGTCGGAATACAAGTTTTCGCGCAGTTCCGAGAGAAAAAGTTTACACCTTTCTCACGTCTACTCTTCGACGACCTGTAAAATCGATGCATGTGAATCTTGCTAGTTTCGATTTAAAACGATGTATCCCGTTGTTTTGAGCCGGAATACAAGTGTTCCCGCAGTTCTGCGAGAAAAAGTTTACACCTTTCTTACGTCTACTCTTCGACGACCTGTAAAATCGATGCTCGTGAATCTTGCTAGTTTCGATATAAAACGATGTATCCCGTTGTTTTGAGCCGGAATACAAGTTTTCGCGCAGTCCTGAGAGAAAACGTTTACACCTTTCTCTCGTCTACTCTTCGACGGCTTGTAAAATCGATGCTCATGAATTCTAATAGTTTCGATCTAAAACGAGGTATCCCGTTGTTTTGAGTCGGAATACAAGTTTTCGCGCAGTTCTGAGAGAAAAAGTTTACACCTTTCTCTCGTCTACTCTTCGAGGACCTGTAAAATCGATGCTCGTGAATCTTGCTAGTTTCGATCTAAAACGATGTATCCCGTTGTTTTGAGCCGGAATACAAGTGTTCACGCAGTTCTGAGAGAAAAAGTTTACACCTTTCTCATGTCTACTCTTCGACGACCTGTAGAATCGATGCTCGTGAATCTTGCTAGTTTCGATCTAAAACGATGTATCCCGTTGTTTTGAGCCGGAATACAAGTTTTCGCGCAGTTCTGAGAGAAAAAGCTTACACCTTTCTCTCGTCTACTCTTCGACGACCTGTAAAATCGATGCTCGTGAATCTTCCTAGTTTCGATCTAAAACGATGTATCCCGTTGTTTTGAGCCGGAATACAAGTTTTCGCGCAGTTCTGAGAGAAAAAGTTTACACCTTTCTCACGTCTACTCTTCGACGACCTGTAAAATCGATGCTCGTGAATCTTGCTAGTTTCGATCTAAAACGATGTATCCCGTTGTTTTGAGCCGGAATATAAGTTTTCGCGCAGTTCTGAGAGAAAACGTTTACACCTTTCTCTCGTCTACTCTTCGACGACCTGTAAAATCGATGCTCGTGAATCTTGCTAGTTTCGATCTAAAACGATGTATCCCGTTGTTTTGAGCCGGAATACAAGTTTTCGCGCAGTTCTGAGAAAAAAAGTTTACACCTTTCACTCGTCTACTCTTCGACGACTTGTAAAATCGATGCTCGTGAATTTGCTAGTTTGAATCTAAAACGATGTATTCCTTTGTTTTGAGCCGGAATACAAGTGTTCACGCAGTTCTGAGAGAAAAAGCTTACACCTTTCTCACGTCTACTCATCGGCGACCTGTAAAATCGATGCTCGTGAATCTTGCTAGTTTCGATCTAAAACGATGTATCCCGTTGTTTTGAGCCGGAATACAAGTTTTCGCGCAGTTCTGAGAGAAAAAGTTTACACCTTTCTCTCGTCTACTCTTCGATGAATTGTAAAGTCGATGCTCGTGATTTTTGCTAGTTTCGATATAAAACGATGTATCCCGTTGTTTTGAGCCGGAATACAAGTGTTCCCGCAGTTCTGAGAGAAAAAGCTTACACCTTTCTCACGTCTACTCTTCGACGACCTGTAAAATCGATGCTCGTGAATCTTGCTAGTTTCGATCTAAAACGATGTATCCCGTTGTTTTGAGCCGGAATACAAGTTTTCGCGCAGTTCTGAGAGAAAACGTTTACACCTTTCTCTCGTCTACTCTTCGACGGCTTGTAAAATCGATGCTCATGAATTCTAATAGTTTCGCACTAAAACGATGTATCCCGTTGTTTTGAGTCGGAATACAAGTTTTCGCGCAGTTCTGAGAGAAAAAGTTTACACCTTTCTCACGTCTACTCTTCGAGGACCTGCAAAATCGATGCTCGTGAATCTTGCTAGTTTCGATCTAAAACGATGTATCCCGTTGTTTTGAGCCGGAATACAAGTGTTCACGCAGTTCTGAGAGAAAAAGCTTACACCTTTCTCTCGTCTACTCTTCGACGACCTGTAAAATGATGCTCGTGAATCTTCCTTGTTTCGATCTAAAACGATGTATCCCGTTGTTTTGAGCCGGAATACAAGTTTTCGCGCAGTTCTGAGAGAAAAAGTTTACACCTTTCTTACGTCTACTCTTCGACGACCTGTAAAATCGATGCTCGTGAATCTTGCTAGTTTCGATCTAAAACGATGTATCCCGTTGTTTTGAGCCGGAATACAAGTTTTCGCGCAGTTCTGAGAGAAAAAGCTTACACCTTTCTCTCGTCTACTCTTCGACGGCTTGTAAAATCGATGCTCATGAATTCTAATAGTTTCACACTAAAACGATGTATCCCGTTGTTTTGAGTCGGAATACAAGTTTTCGCGCAGTTCTGAGAGAAAAAGTTTACACCTTTCTCACGTCTACTCTTCGACGACCTGTAAAATCGATGCTCGTGAATCTTGCTAGTTTCGATCTAAAACGATGTATCCCGTTGTTTTGAGCCGGAATACAAGTTTTCGCGCAGTTCTGAGAGAAAAAGCTTACACCTTTCACTCGTCTACTCTTCGATGACTTGAAAAATCGATGCTCGTGAATCTTGCTAGTTTCGATCTAAAACGATATATCCCGTTGTTTTGAGCCGGAATACAAGTGTTCACGCAGTTCTGAGAGAAAAAGTTTACACCTTTCTCACGTCTACTCTTCGACGACCTGTAAAATCGATGCTCGTGAATCTTGCTAGTTTCGATCTAAAACGATGTATCCCGTTGTTTTGAGCCCGGAATACAAGTTTTCGCGCAGTTCTGAGAGAAAACGTTTACACCTTTCTATCGTCTACTCTTCGACGGCTTGTAAAATCGATGCTCATGAATTCTAATAGTTTCGATCTAAAACGATGTATCCCGTTGTTTTGAGTCGGAATACAAGTTTTCGCGCAGTTCTGAGAGAAAAAGTTTACACCTTTCTCACGTCTACTCTTCGACTACCTGTAAAATCGATGCTCGTGAATCTTGCTAGTTTCGATCTAAACGATGTATCCCGTTGTTTTGAGCCGGAATACAAGTTTTCGCGCAGTTCTGAGAGAAAAAGCTTACACCTTTCACTCGTCTACTCTTCGATGACTTGAAAAATCGATGCTCGTGAATCTTGCTAGTTTCGATCTAAAACGATGTATCCCGTTGTTTGAGCCGGAATACAAGTTTTCGCGCAGTTCTGAGAGAAAACGTTTACACCTTTCTCTCGTCTACTCTTCGACGGCTTGTAAAATCGATGCTCATGAATTCTAATAGTTTCGATCTAAAACGATGTATCCCGTTGTTTTGAGTCGGAATAAAAGTTTTCGCGCAGTTCTGAGAGAAAAAGTTTACACCTTTCTCACGTCTACTCTTCGACGACCTGTAAAATCGATGCACGTGAATCTTGCTAGTTTCGATCTAAAACGATGTATCCCGTTGTTTTGAGCCGGAATACAAGTTTTCGCGCAGTTCTGAGAGAAAAAGTTTCACCTTTCACTCGTCTACTCTTCGACGACCTGTAAAATCGATGCTCGTGAATCTTGCTACTTTCGATCTAAAACGATGTATCCCGTTGTTTTGAGCCGGAATACAAGTTTTCGCGCAGTTCTGAGAGAAAAAGCTTACACCTTTCACTCGTCTACTCTTCGATGACTTGAAAAATCGATGCTCGTGAATCTTGCTAGTTTCGATCTAAAACGATATATCCCGTTGTTTTGAGCCGGAATACAAGTGTTCACGCAGTTCTGAGAGAAAAAGTTTACACCTTTCTCACGTCTACTCTTCGACGACCTGTAAAATCGATGCTCGTGAATCTTGCTAGTTTTGATCTAAAACGATGTATCCCGTTGTTTTGAGCCGGAATACAAGTTTTCGCGCAGCTTCTGAGAGAAAACGTTTACACCTTTCTCTCGTCTACTCTTCGACGGCGTGTAAAAATCGATGCTCATGAATTCTAATAGTTTCGATCTAAAACGATGTATCCCGTTGTTTGAGTCGGAATACAAGTTTTCGCGCAGTTCTGAGCGAAAAAGTTTACACCTTTCTCACGTCTACTCTTCGACGACCTGTAAAATCGATGCTCGTGAATCTTGCTAGTTTCGATCTAAAACGATGTATCCCGTTGTTTTGAGCCGGAATACAAGTTTTCGCGCAGTTCTGAGAGAAAAAGCTTACACCTTTCACTCGTCTACTCTTCGATGACTTGAAAAATCGATGCTCGTGAATCTTGCTAGTTACGATCTAAAACGATATATCCCGTTGTTTTGAGCCGGAATACAAGTTTTCACGCAGTTCTGAGAGAAAAAGTTTACACCTTTCTCACGTCTACTCTTCGACGACCTGTAAAATCGATGCTCGTGAATCTTGCTAGTTTCGATCTAAAACGATGTATCCCGTTGTTTTGAGCCGGAATACAAGTTTTCGCGCAGTTCTGAGAGAAAACGTTTACACCTTTCTCTCGTCTACTCTTCGACGGCTTGTAAAATCGATGCTCATGAATTCTAATAGTTTCGATCTAAAACGATGTATCCCGTTGTTTTGAGTCGGAATACAAGTTTTCGCGCAGTTCTGAGAGAAAAAGTTTACACCTTTCTCACGTCTACTCTTCGACGACCTGTAAAATCGATGCTCGTGAATCTTGCTAGTTTCGATCTAAAACGATGTATCCCGTTGTTTTGAGCCGGAATACAAGTTTTTCGCGCAGTTCTGAGAGAAAAAGTTTACACCTTTCACTCGTCTACTCTTCGACGACTTGTAAAATCGATGCTCGTGAATTTTGCTAGTTTGAATCTAAAACGATGTATCCCTTTGTTTTGAGCCGGAATACAAGTGTTCACGCAGTTCTGAGAGAAAACGTTTACACCTTTCTCACGTCTACTTTTCGGCGACCTGTAAAATCGATGCTCGTGAATCTTGCTAGTTTCGATCTAAAACGATGTATCCCGTTGTTTTGAGCCGGAATACAAGTTTTCGCGCAGTTCTGAGAGAAAACGTTTACACCTTTCTCTCGTCTACTCTTTGACGGCTTGTAAAATCGATGCTCATGAATTCTAATAGTTTCGATCTAACACGATGTATCCCGTTGTTTTGAGTCGGAATACAAGTTTTTGCGCAGTTCGAGAGAAAAAGTTTACACCTTTCTCACGTCTACTCTTCGACAACCTGTAAAATTGATGCTCGTGAATCTTGCTAGTTTCGATCTAAAACGATGTATCCCGTTATTTTGAGCCGAAATACAAGTTTTTGCGAGTTCTGAGAGAAAAAGCTTACACCTTTTTCTCGTCTACTGTTCGACGACCTGTAAAATCGATGCTCGTGAATCTTCCTAGTTTCGATCTAAAACGATGTATCCCGTTGTTTTGAGCCGGAATACAAGTTTTCGCGCAGTTCTGAGAGAAAAAGTTTACACCTTTCTCACGTCTACTCTTCGACGACCTGTAAAATCGATGCACGTGAATCTTGCTAGTTTCGATCTAAAACGATGTATCCCGTTGTTTTGAGCCGGAATACAAGTTTTCGCGCAGTTCTGAGAGAAAACGTTTACACCTTTCTCTCGTCTACTCTTCGACGACCTGTAAAATCGATGCTCGTGAATCTTGCTAGTTTCGATCTAAAACGATGTATCCCGTTGTTTTGAGCCGGAATACAAGTTTTCGCGCAGTTCTGAGAGAAAACGTTTACACCTTTCTCTCGTCTACTCTTCGACGGCTTGTAAAATCGATGCTCATGAATTCTAATAGTTTGGATCTAAAACGATGTATCCCGTTGTTTTGAGTCGGAATACAAGTTTTCGCGCAGTTCTGAGAGAAAAAGTTTACACCTTTCTCTCGTCTACTCTTCGAGGACCTGTAAAATCGATGCTCGTGAATCTTGCTAGTTTCGATCTAAAACGATGTATCCCGTTGTTTTGAGCCGGAATACAAGTGTTCACGCAGTTCTGAGAGAAAAAGTTTACACGTTTCTCACATCTACTCTTCGACGACCTGTAAAATCGATGCTCGTGAATCTTGCTAGTTTCGATCTAAAACGATGTATCCCGTTGTTTTGAGCCGGAATACAAGTTTTCGCGCAGTTCTGAGAGAAAAAGCTTACACCTTTCACTCGTCTACTCTTCGACGACCTGTAAAATAGATGCTCGTGAATCTTCCTAGTTTCGATCTAAAACGATGTATCCCGTTGTTTTGAGCCGGAATACAAGTGTTCCCGCAGTTCTGAGAGAAAAAGCTTACACCTTTCTCACGTCTACTCTTCGACGACCTGTAAAATCGATGCTCGTGAATCTTGCTAGTTTCGATCTAAAACGATGTATCCCGTTGTTTTGAGCCGGAATACAAGTTTTCGCGCAGTTCTGAGAGAAAACGTTTACACCTTTCTCTCGTCTACTCTTCGACGGCTTGTAATATCGATGCTCATGAATTCTAATAGTTTCGCACTAAAACGATGTATCCCGTTGTTTTGAGTCGGAATACAAGTTTTCGCGCAGTTCTGAGAGAAAAAGTTTACACCTTTCTCACGTCTACTCTTCGAGGACCTGTAAAATCGATGCTCGTGAATCTTGCTAGTTTCGATCTAAAACGATGTATCCCGTTGTTTTGAGCCGGAATACAAGTGTTCACGCAGTTCTGAGAGAAAAAGTTTACACCTTTCTCACGTCTACTCTTCGACGACCTGTAAAATCGATGCTCGTGAATCTTGCTAGTTTCGATCTAAAACGATGTATCCCGTTGTTTTGAGCCGGAATACAAGTTTTCGCGCAGTTCTGAGAGAAAAAGCTTACACCTTTCTCTCGTCTACTCTTCGACGACCTGTAAAATCGATGCTCGTGAATCTTCCTTGTTTCGATCTAAAACGATGTATCCCGTTGTTTTGAGCCGGAATACAAGTTTTCGCGCAGTTCTGAGAGAAAAAGTTTACACCTTTCTCACGTCTACTCTTCGACGACCTGTAAAATCGATGCTCGTGAATCTTGCTACTTTCGATCTAAAACGATGTATCCCGTTGTTTTGAGCCGGAATACAAGTTTTCGCGCAGTTCTGAGAGAAAAAGCTTACACCTTTCACTCGTCTACTCTTCGATGACTTGAAAAATCGATGCTCGTGAATCTTGCTAGTTTCGATCTAAAACGATATATCCCGTTGTTTTGAGCCGGAATACAAGTGTTCACGCAGTTCTGAGAGAAAAAGTTTACACCTTTCTCACGTCTACTCTTCGACGACCTGTAAAATCGATGCTCGTGAATCTTGCTAGTTTCGATCTAAAACGATGTATCCCGCTGTTTTGAGCCGGAATACAAGTTTTCGCGCAGTTCTGAGAGAAAACGTTTACACCTTTCTCTCGTCTACTCTTCGACGGCTTGTAAAATCGATGCTCATGAATTCTAATAGTTTCGATCTAAAACGACGTATCCCGTTGTTTTGAGTCGGAATACAAGTTTTCGCGCAGTTCTGAGAGAAAAAGTTTACACCTTTCTCACGTCTACTCTTCGACGACCTGTAAAATCGATGCTCGTGAATCTTGCTAGTTTCGATCTAAAACGATGTATCCCGTTGTTTTGAGCCGGAATACAAGTTTTCGCGCAGTTCTGAGAGAAAAAGTTTACACCTTTCACTCGTCTACTCTTCGACGACTTGTAAAATCGATGCTCGTGAATTTTGCTAGTTTGAATCTAAAACGATGTATCCCTTTGTTTTGAGCCGGAATACAAGTGTTCACGCAGTTCTGAGAGAAAAAGTTTACACCTTTCTCACGTCTACTCTTCGGCGACCTGTAAAATCGATGCTCGTGAATCTTGCTAGTTTCGATCTAAAACGATGTATCCCGTTGTTTTGAGCCGGAATACAAGTTTTCGCGCAGTTCTGAGAGAAAACGTTTACACCTTTCTCTCGTCTACTCTTCGACGGCTTGTAAAATCGATGCTCATGAATTCTAATAGTTTCGATCTAAAACGATGTATCCCGTTGTTTTGAGTCGGAATACAAGTTTTCGCGCAGTTCCGAGAGAAAAAGTTTACACCTTTCTCACGTCTACTCTTCGACAATCTGTAAAATCGATGCTCGTGAATCTTGCTATTTTCGATCTAAAACGATGTATCCCGTTGTTTTGAGCCGAAATACAAGTTTTCGCGCAGTTCTGACAGAAAAATCTTACACCTTTTTCTCGTCTACTCTTCGACGACCTGTAAAATCGATGCTCGTGAATCTTGCTAGTTTCGATCTAAAACGATGTATCCCGTTGTTTTGAGCCGGAATACAAGTTTTCGCGCAGTTCTGAGAGAAAAAGTTTACACCTTTCTCACGTCTACTCTTCGACGACCTGTAAAATCGATGCTCGTGAATCTTGCTAGTTTTGATCTAAAACGATGTATCCCGTTGTTTTGAGCCGGAATACAAGTTTTCGCGCAGTTCTGAGAGAAAACGTTTACACCTTTCTCTCGTCTACTCTTCGACGACCTGTAAAATCGATGCTCGTGAATCTTGCTAGTTTCGATCTAAAACGATGTATCCCGTTGTTTTGAGCCGGAATACAAGTGTTCCCGCAGTTCTGAGAGAAAAAGTTTACACCTTTCTCACGTCTACTCTTCGACGACCTGTAAAATCGATGCTCGTGAATCTTGCTAGTTTCGATCTAAAACGATGTATCCCGTTGTTTTGAGCCGGAATACAAGTTTTCGCGCAGTTCTGAGAGAAAACGTTTACACCTTTCTCTCGTCTACTCTTCGACGGCTTGTAAAATCGATGCTCATGAATTCTAATAGTTTCGATCTAAAACGATGTATCCCGTTGTTTTGAGTCGGAATACAAGTTTTCGCGCAGTTCTGAGAGAAAAAGTTTACACCTTTCTCTCGTCTACTCTTCGAGGACCTGTAAAATCGATGCTCGTGAATCTTGCTAGTTTCGATCTAAAACGATGTATCCCGTTGTTTTGAGCCGGATTACAAGTTTTCGCGCAGTTCTGAGAGAAAAAGCTTACACCTTTTTCTCGTCTACTCTTCGACGACCTGTAAAATCGATGCTCGTGAATCTTCCTAGTTTCGATCTAAAACGATGTATCCCGTTGTTTTGAGCCGGAATACAAGTTTTCGCGCAGTTCTGAGAGAAAAAGTTTACACCTTTCTCACGTCTACTCTTCGACGACATGTAAAATCGATGCTCGTGAATCTTGCTAGTTTCGATCTAAAACGATGTATCCCGTTGTTTTGAGCCGGAATACAAGTTTTCACGCACTTCTGAGAGAAAACGTTTACACCTTTCTCTCGTCTACTCTTCGACGACCTGTAAAATCGAAGCTCGTGAATCTTGCTAGTTTCGATCTAAAACGATGTATCCCGTTGTTTTGAGCCGGAATACAAGTTTTCGCGCAGTTCTGAGAGAAAAAGTTTACACCTTTCACTCGTCTACTCTTCGACGACTTGTAAAATCGATGCTCGTGAATTTTGCTAGTTTGAATCTAAAACGATGTATCACTTTGTTTTGAGCCGGAATACAAGTGTTCACGCAGTTCTGAGAGAAAAAGTTTACACCTTTCTCACGTCTACTCTTCGGCGACCTGTAAAATCGATGCTCGTGAATCTTGCTAGTTTCGATCTAAAACGATGTATCCCGTTGTTTTGAGCCGGAATACAAGTTTTCGCGCAGTTCTGAGAGAAAAAGTTTACACCTTTCTCTCGTCTACTCTTCGATGAATTGTAAAGTCGGTGCTCGTGAATTTTGCTAGTTTCAATATAAAACGATGTATCCCGTTGTTTTGAGCCGGAATACAAGTGTTCCCGCAGTTCTGAGAGAAAAAGTTTACACCTTTCTCACGTCTACTCTTCGACGACCTGTAAAATCGATGCTCCTGAATCTTCCTAGTTTCGATCTAAAACGATGTATCCCGTTGTTTTGAGCCGGAATACAAGTTTTCGCGCAGTTCTGAGAGAAAACGTTTACACCTTTCTCTCGTCTACTCTTCGACGGCTTGTAAAATTGATGCTCATGATTTCTAATAGTTTCGATCTAAAACGATGTATCCCTTTGTTTTGAGCCGGAATACAAGTGTTCACGCAGTTCTGAGAGAAAAAGTTGACACCTTTCTCACGTCTACTCTTCGACGACCTGTAAAATCGATGCTCGTGAATCTTCCTAGTTTCGATCTAAAACGATGTATCCCGTTGTTTTGAGCCGGAATACAAGTTTTCGCGCAGTTCTGAGAGAAAAAGTTTACACCTTTCTCACGTCTACTCTTCGACGACATGTAAAATCGATGCTCGTGAATCTTGCTAGTTTCGATCTAAAACGATGTATCCCGTTGTTTTGAGCCGGAATACAAGTTTTCACGCACTTCTGAGAGAAAACGTTTACACCTTTCTCTCGTCTACTCTTCGACGACCTGTAAAATCGAAGCTCGTGAATCTTGCTAGTTTCGATCTAAAACGATGTATCCCGTTGTTTTGAGCCGGAATACAAGTTTTCGCGCAGTTCTGAGAGAAAAAGTTTACACCTTTCACTCGTCTACTCTTCGACGACTTGTAAAATCGATGCTCGTGAATTTTGCTAGTTTGAATCTAAAACGATGTATCACTTTGTTTTGAGCCGGAATACAAGTGTTCACGCAGTTGTGAGAGAAAAAGTTTACACCTTTCTCACGTCTACTCTTCGGCGACCTGTAAAATCGATGCTCGTGAATCTTGCTAGTTTCGATCTAAAACGATGTATCCCGTTGTTTTGAGCCGGAATACAAGTTTTCGCGCAGTTCTGAGAGAAAAAGTTTACACCTTTCTCTCGTCTACTCTTCGATGAATTGTAAAGTCGGTGCTCGTGAATTTTGCTAGTTTCAATATAAAACGATGTATCCCGTTGTTTTGAGCCGGAATACAAGTGTTCCCGCAGTTCTGAGAGAAAAAGTTTACACCTTTCTCACGTCTACTCTTCGACGACATGTAAAATCGATGCTCGTGAATCTTGCTAGTTTCGATCTAAAACGATGTATCCCGTTGTTTTGAGCCGGAATACAAGTTTTCACGCACTTCTGAGAGAAAACGTTTACACCTTTCTCTCGTCTACTCTTCGACGACCTGTAAAATCGAAGCTCGTGAATCTTGCTAGTTTCGATCTAAAACGATGTATCCCGTTGTTTTGAGCCGGAATACAAGTTTTCGCGCAGTTCTGAGAGAAAAAGTTTACACCTTTCACTCGTCTACTCTTCGACGACTTGTAAAATCGATGCTCGTGAATTTTGCTAGTTTGAATCTAAAACGATGTATCACTTTGTTTTGAGCCGGAATACAAGTGTTCACGCAGTTCTGAGAGAAAAAGTTTACACCTTTCTCACGTCTACTCTTCGGCGACCTGTAAAATCGATGCTCGTGAATCTTGCTAGTTTCGATCTAAAACGATGTATCCCGTTGTTTTGAGCCGGAATACAAGTTTTCGCGCAGTTCTGAGAGAAAAAGTTTACACCTTTCTCTCGTCTACTCTTCGATGAATTGTAAAGTCGGTGCTCGTGAATTTTGCTAGTTTCAATATAAAACGATGTATCCCGTTGTTTTGAGCCGGAATACAAGTGTTCCCGCAGTTCTGAGAGAAAAAGTTTACACCTTTCTCACGTCTACTCTTCGACGACCTGTAAAATCGATGCTCCTGAATCTTCCTAGTTTCGATCTAAAACGATGTATCCCGTTGTTTTGAGCCGGAATACAAGTTTTCGCGCAGTTCTGAGAGAAAACGTTTACACCTTTCTCTCGTCTACTCTTCGACGGCTTGTAAAATTGATGCTCATGATTTCTAATAGTTTCGATCTAAAACGATGTATCCCTTTGTTTTGAGCCGGAATACAAGTGTTCACGCAGTTCTGAGAGAAAAAGTTGACACCTTTCTCACGTCTACTCTTCGGCGACCTGTAAAATCGATGCTCGTGAATCTTGCTAGTTTTGATCTAAAATGATGTATCCCGTTGTTTTGAGCCGGAATACAAGTTTTCGCGCAGTTCTGAGAGAAAAAGTTTACACCTTTCTCTCGTCTACTCTTCGATGAATTGTAAAGTCGATGCTCGTGAATTTTGCTAGTTTCGATATAAAACGATGTATCCCGTTGTTTTGAGCCGGAATACAAGTGTTCCCGCAGTTCTGAGAGAAAAAGCTTACACCTTTCTCACGTCTACTCTTCGACGACCTGTAAAATCGATGCTCGTGAATCTTGCTAGTTTCGATCTAAAACGATGTATCCCGTTGTTTTGAGCCGGAATACAAGTTTTCGCGCAGTTCTGAGAGAAAACGTTTACACCTTTCTCTCGTCTACTCTTCGACGGCTTGTAAAATCGATGCTCATGAATTCTAATAGTTTCGCACTAAAACGATGTATCCCGTTGTTTTGAGTCGGAATACAAGTTTTCGCGCAGTTCTGAGAGAAAAAGTTTACACCTTTCTCACGTCTACTCTTCGAGGACCTGTAAAATCGATGCTCGTGAATCTTGCTAGTTTCGATCTAAACCGATGTATCCCGTTGTTTTGAGCCGGAATACAAGTGTTCACGCAGTTCTGAGAGAAAAAGTTTACACCTTTCTCACGTCTACTCTTCGACGACCTGTAAAATCGATGCTCGTGAATCTTGCTAGTTTCGATCTAAAACGATGTATCCCGTTGTTTTGAGCCGGAATACAAGTTTTCGCGCAGTTCTGAGAGAAAAAGCTTACACCTTTCTCTCGTCTACTCTTCGACGACCTGTAAAATCGATGCTCGTGAATCTTCCTTGTTTCGATCTAAAACGATGTATCCCGTTGTTTTGAGCCGGAATACAAGTTTTCGCGCAGTTCTGAGAGAAAAAGTTTACACCTTTCTCACGTCTACTCTTCGACGACCTGTAAAATCGATGCTCGTGAATCTTGCTACTTTCGATCTAAAACGATGTATCCCGTTGTTTTGAGCCGGAATACAAGTTTTCGCGCAGTTCTGAGAGAAAAAGCTTACACCTTTCACTCGTCTACTCTTCGATGACTTGAAAAATCGATGCTCGTGAATCTTGCTAGTTTCGATCTAAAACGATATATCCCGTTGTTTTGAGCCGGAATACAAGTGTTCACGCAGTTCTGAGAGAAAAAGTTTACACCTTTCTCACGTCTACTCTTCGACGACCTGTAAAATCGATGCTCGTGAATCTTGCTAGTTTCGATCTAAAACGATGTATCCCGCTGTTTTGAGCCGGAATACAAGTTTTCGCGCAGTTCTGAGAGAAAACGTTTACACCTTTCTCTCGTCTACTCTTCGACGGCTTGTAAAATCGATGCTCATGAATTCTAATAGTTTCGATCTAAAACGACGTATCCCGTTGTTTTGAGTCGGAATACAAGTTTTCGCGCAGTTCTGAGAGAAAAAGTTTACACCTTTCTCACGTCTACTCTTCGACGACCTGTAAAATCGATGCTCGTGAATCTTGCTAGTTTCGATCTAAAACGATGTATCCCGTTGTTTTGAGCCGGAATACAAGTTTTCGCGCAGTTCTGAGAGAAAAAGTTTACACCTTTCACTCGTCTACTCTTCGACGACTTGTAAAATCGATGCTCGTGAATTTTGCTAGTTTGAATCTAAAACGATGTATCCCTTTGTTTTGAGCCGGAATACAAGTGTTCACGCAGTTCTGAGAGAAAAAGTTTACACCTTTCTCACGTCTACTCTTCGGCGACCTGTAAAATCGATGCTCGTGAATCTTGCTAGTTTCGATCTAAAACGATGTATCCCGTTGTTTTGAGCCGGAATACAAGTTTTCGCGCAGTTCTGAGAGAAAACGTTTACACCTTTCTCTCGTCTACTCTTCGACGGCTTGTAAAATCGATGCTCATGAATTCTAATAGTTTCGATCTAAAACGATGTATCCCGTTGTTTTGAGTCGGAATACAAGTTTTCGCGCAGTTCCGAGAGAAAAAGTTTACACCTTTCTCACGTCTACTCTTCGACAATCTGTAAAATCGATGCTCGTGAATCTTGCTATTTTCGATCTAAAACGATGTATCCCGTTGTTTTGAGCCGAAATACAAGTTTTCGCGCAGTTCTGACAGAAAAATCTTACACCTTTTTCTCGTCTACTCTTCGACGACCTGTAAAATCGATGCTCGTGAATCTTGCTAGTTTCGATCTAAAACGATGTATCCCGTTGTTTTGAGCCGGAATACAAGTTTTCGCGCAGTTCTGAGAGAAAAAGTTTACACCTTTCTCACGTCTACTCTTCGATGACTTGAAAAATCGATGCTCGTGAATCTTGCTAGTTTCGATCTAAAACGATATATCCCGTTGTTTTGAGCCGGAATACAAGTGTTCACGCAGTTCTGAGAGAAAAAGTTTACACCTTTCTCACGTCTACTCTTCGACGACCTGTAAAATCGATGCTCGTGAATCTTGCTAGTTTCGATCTAAAACGATGTATCCCGCTGTTTTGAGCCGGAATACAAGTTTTCGCGCAGTTCTGAGAGAAAACGTTTACACCTTTCTCTCGTCTACTCTTCGACGGCTTGTAAAATCGATGCTCATGAATTCTAATAGTTTCGATCTAAAACGACGTATCCCGTTGTTTTGAGTCGAAATACAAGTTTTCGCGCAGTTCTGAGAGAAAAAGTTTACACCTTTCTCACGTCTACTCTTCGACGACCTGTAAAATCGATGCTCGTGAATCTTGCTAGTTTCGATCTAAAACGATGTATCCCGTTGTTTTGAGCCGGAATACAAGCTTTCGCGCAGTTCTGAGAGAAAAAGTTTACACCTTTCACTCGTCTACTCTTCGACGACTTGTAAAATCGATGCTCGTGAATTTTGCTAGTTTGAATCTAAAACGATGTATCCCTTTGTTTTGAGCCGGAATACAAGTGTTCACGCAGTTCTGAGAGAAAAAGTTTACACCTTTCTCACGTCTACTCTTCGGCGACCTGTAAAATCGATGCTCGTGAATCTTGCTAGTTTCGATCTAAAACGATGTATCCCGTTGTTTTGAGCCGGAATACAAGTTTTCGCGCAGTTCTGAGAGAAAACGTTTACACCTTTCTCTCGTCTACTCTTCGACGGCTTGTAAAATCGATGCTCATGAATTCTAATAGTTTCGATCTAAAACGATGTATCCCGTTGTTTTGAGTCGGAATACAAGTTTTCGCGCAGTTCCGAGAGAAAAAGTTTACACCTTTCTCACGTCTACTCTTCGACAATCTGTAAAATCGATGCTCGTGAATCTTGCTATTTTCGATCTAAAACGATGTATCCCGTTGTTTTGAGCCGAAATACAAGTTTTCGCGCAGTTCTGACAGAAAAATCTTACACCTTTTTCTCGTCTACTCTTCGACGACCTGTAAAATCGATGCTCGTGAATCTTGCTAGTTTCGATCTAAAACGATGTATCCCGTTGTTTTGAGCCGGAATACAAGTTTTCGCGCAGTTCTGAGAGAAAAAGTTTACACCTTTCTCACGTCTACTCTTCGACGACCGGTAAAATCGATGCTCGTGAATCTTGCTAGTTTTGATCTAAAACGATGTATCCCGTTGTTTTGAGCCGGAATACAAGTTTTCGCGCAGTTCTGAGAGAAAACGTTTACACCTTTCTCTCGTCTACTCTTCGACGACCTGTAAAATCGATGCTCGTGAATCTTGCTAGTTTCGATCTAAAACGATGTATCCCGTTGTTTTGAGCCGGAATACAAGTGTTCCCGCAGTTCTGAGAGAAAAAGTTTACACCCTTCTCACGTCTACTCTTCGACGACCTGTAAAATCGATGCTCGTGAATCTTGCTAGTTTCGATCTAAAACGATGTATCCCGTTGTTTTGAGCCGGAATACAAGTTTTCGCGCAGTTCTGAGAGAAAACGTTTACACCTTTCTCTCGTCTACTCTTCGACGGCTTGTAAAATCGATGCTCATGAATTCTAATAGTTTCGATCTAAAACGATGTATCCCGTTGTTTTGAGTCGGAATACAAGTTTTCGCGCAGTTCTGAGAGAAAAAGTTTACACCTTTCTCTCGTCTACTCTTCGAGGACCTGTAAAATCGATGCTCGTGAATCTTGCTAGTTTCGATCTAAAACGATGTATCCCGTTGTTTTGAGCCGGATTACAAGTTTTCGCGCAGTTCTGAGAGAAAAAGCTTACACCTTTCTCTCGTCTACTCTTCGACGACCTGTAAAATCGATGCTCGTGAATCTTCCTAGTTTCGATCTAAAACGATGTATCCCGTTGTTTTGAGCCGGAATACAAGTTTTCGCGCAGTTCTGAGAGAAAAAGTTTACACCTTTCTCACGTCTACTCTTCGACGACATGTAAAATCGATGCTCGTGAATCTTGCTAGTTTCGATCTAAAACGATGTATCCCGTTGTTTTGAGCCGGAATACAAGTTTTCACGCACTTCTGAGAGAAAACGTTTACACCTTTCTCTCGTCTACTCTTCGACGACCTGTAAAATCGAAGCTCGTGAATCTTGCTAGTTTCGATCTAAAACGATGTATCCCGTTGTTTTGAGCCGGAATACAAGTTTTCGCGCAGTTCTGAGAGAAAAAGTTTACACCTTTCACTCGTCTACTCTTCGACGACTTGTAAAATCGATGCTCGTGAATTTTGCTAGTTTGAATCTAAAACGATGTATCACTTTGTTTTGAGCCGGAATACAAGTGTTCACGCAGTTCTGAGAGAAAAAGTTTACACCTTTCTCACGTCTACTCTTCGGCGACCTGTAAAATCGATGCTCGTGAATCTTGCTAGTTTCGATCTAAAACGATGTATCCCGTTGTTTTGAGCCGGAATACAAGTTTTCGCGCAGTTCTGAGAGAAAAAGTTTACACCTTTCTCTCGTCTACTCTTCGATGAATTGTAAAGTCGATGCTCGTGAATTTTGCTAGTTTCAATATAAAACGATGTATCCCGTTGTTTTGAGCCGGAATACAAGTGTTCCCGCAGTTCTGAGAGAAAAAGTTTACACCTTTCTCACGTCTACTCTTCGACGACCTGTAAAATCGATGCTCCTGAATCTTCCTAGTTTCGATCTAAAACGATGTATCCCGTTGTTTTGAGCCGGAATACAAGTTTTCGCGCAGTTCTGAGAGAAAACGTTTACACCTTTCTCTCGTCTACTCTTCGACGGCTTGTAAAATTGATGCTCATGATTTCTAATAGTTTCGATCTAAAACGATGTATCCCTTTGTTTTGAGCCGGAATACAAGTGTTCACGCAGTTCTGAGAGAAAAAGTTGACACCTTTCTCACGTCTACTCTTCGGCGACCTGTAAAATCGATGCTCGTGAATCTTGCTAGTTTTGATCTAAAATGATGTATCCCGTTGTTTTGAGCCGGAATACAAGTTTTCGCGCAGTTCTGAGAGAAAAAGTTTACACCTTTCTCTCGTCTACTCTTCGATGAATTGTAAAGTCGATGCTCGTGAATTTTGCTAGTTTCGATATAAAACGATGTATCCCGTTGTTTTGAGCCGGAATACAAGTGTTCCCGCAGTTCTGAGAGAAAAAGCTTACACCTTTCTCACGTCTACTCTTCGACGACCTGTAAAATCGATGCTCGTGAATTTTGCTAGTTTGAATCTAAAACGATGTATCACTTTGTTTTGAGCCGGAATACAAGTGTTCACGCAGTTCTGAGAGAAAAAGTTTACACCTTTCTCACGTCTACTCTTCGGCGACCTGTAAAATCGATGCTCGTGAATCTTGCTAGTTTCGATCTAAAACGATGTATCCCGTTGTTTTGAGCCGGAATACAAGTTTTCGCGCAGTTCTGAGAGAAAAAGTTTACACCTTTCTCTCGTCTACTCTTCGATGAATTGTAAAGTCGATGCTCGTGAATTTTGCTAGTTTCAATATAAAACGATGTATCCCGTTGTTTTGAGCCGGAATACAAGTGTTCCCGCAGTTCTGAGAGAAAAAGTTTACACCTTTCTCACGTCTACTCTTCGACGACCTGTAAAATCGATGCTCCTGAATCTTCCTAGTTTCGATCTAAAACGATGTATCCCGTTGTTTTGAGCCGGAATACAAGTTTTCGCGCAGTTCTGAGAGAAAACGTTTACACCTTTCTCTCGTCTACTCTTCGACGGCTTGTAAAATTGATGCTCATGATTTCTAATAGTTTCGATCTAAAACGATGTATCCCTTTGTTTTGAGCCGGAATACAAGTGTTCACGCAGTTCTGAGAGAAAAAGTTGACACCTTTCTCACGTCTACTCTTCGGCGACCTGTAAAATCGATGCTCGTGAATCTTGCTAGTTTTGATCTAAAATGATGTATCCCGTTGTTTTGAGCCGGAATACAAGTTTTCGCGCAGTTCTGAGAGAAAAAGTTTACACCTTTCTCTCGTCTACTCTTCGATGAATTGTAAAGTCGATGCTCGTGAATTTTGCTAGTTTCGATATAAAACGATGTATCCCGTTGTTTTGAGCCGGAATACAAGTGTTCCCGCAGTTCTGAGAGAAAAAGCTTACACCTTTCTCACGTCTACTCTTCGACGACCTGTAAAATCGATGCTCGTGAATCTTGCTAGTTTCGATCTAAAACGATGTATCCCGTTGTTTTGAGCCGGAATACAAGTTTTCGCGCAGTTCTGAGAGAAAACGTTTACACCTTTCTCTCGTCTACTCTTCGACGGCTTGTAAAATCGATGCTCATGAATTCTAATAGTTTCGCACTAAAACGATGTATCCCGTTGTTTTGAGTCGGAATACAAGTTTTCGCGCAGTTCTGAGAGAAAAAGTTTACACCTTTCTCACGTCTACTCTTCGAGGACCTGTAAAATCGATGCTCGTGAATCTTGCTAGTTTCGATCTAAAACGATGTATCCCGTTGTTTTGAGCCGGAATACAAGTTTTCGCGCAGTTCTGAGAGAAAAAGTTTACACCTTTCTCTCGTCTACTCTTCGATGAATTGTAAAGTCGATGCTCGTGAATTTTGCTAGTTTCAATATAAAACGAAGTATCCCGTTGTTTTGAGCCGGAATACAAGTGTTCCCGCAGTTCTGAGAGAAAAAGTTTACACCTTTCTCACGTCTACTCTTCGACGACCTGTAAAATCGATGCTCCTGAATCTTCCTAGTTTCGATCTAAAACGATGTATCCCGTTGTTTTGAGCCGGAATACAAGTTTTCGCGCAGTTCTGAGAGAAAACGTTTACACCTTTCTCTCGTCTACTCTTCGACGGCTTGTAAAATTGATGCTCATGATTTCTAATAGTTTCGATCTAAAACGATGTATCCCTTTGTTTTGAGCCGGAATACAAGTGTTCACGCAGTTCTGAGAGAAAAAGTTGACACCTTTCTCACGTCTACTCTTCAGCGACCTGTAAAATCGATGCTCGTGAATCTTGCTAGTTTTGATCTAAAATGATGTATCCCGTTGTTTTGAGCCGGAATACAAGTTTTCGCGCAGTTCTGAGAGAAAAAGTTTACACCTTTCTCTCGTCTACTCTTCGATGAATTGTAAAGTCGATGCTCGTGAATTTTGCTAGTTTCGATATAAAACGATGTATCCCGTTGTTTTGAGCCGGAATACAAGTGTTCCCGCAGTTCTGAGAGAAAAAGCTTACACCTTTCTCACGTCTACTCTTCGACGACCTGTAAAATCGATGCTCGTGAATCTTGCTAGTTTCGATCTAAAACGATGTATCCCGTTGTTTTGAGCCGGAATACAAGTTTTCGCGCAGTTCTGAGAGAAAACGTTTGCACCTTTCTCTCGTGTACTCTTCGACGGCTTGTAAAATCGATGCTCATGAATTCTAATAGTTTCGCACTAAAACGATGTATCCCGTTGTTTTGAGTCGGAATACAAGTTTTCGCGCAGTTCTGAGAGAAAAAGTTTACACCTTTCTCACGTCTACTCGTCGAGGACCTGTAAAATCGATGCTCGTGAATCTTGCTAGTTTCGATCTAAAACGATGTATCCCGTTGTTTTGAGCCGGAATACAAGTGTTCACGCAGTTCTGAGAGTAAAAGTTTACACCTTCCTCACGTCTACTCTTCGACGACCTGTAAAATCGATGCTCGTGAATCTTGCTAGTTTTGATCTAAAACGATGTATCCCGTTGTTTTGAGCCGGAATACAAGTTTTCGCGCAGTTCTGAGAGAAAAAGCTTACGCCTTTCTCTCGTCTACTCTTCGACGACCTGTAAAATCGATGCTCGTGAATCTTCCTTGTTTCGATCTAAAACGATGTATCCCGTTGTTTTGAGCCGGAATACAAGTTTTCGCGCAGTTCTGAGAGAAAAAGTTTACACCTTTCTCACGTCTACTCTTCGACGACCTGTAAAATCGATGCTCGTGAATCTTGCTACTTTCGATCTAAAACGATGTATCCCGTTGTTTTGAGCCGGAATACAAGTTTTCGCGCAGTTCTGAGAGAAAAAGCTTACACCTTTCACTCGTCTACTCTTCGATGACTTGAAAAATCGATGCTCGTGAATCTTGCTAGTTTCGATCTAAAACGATATATCCCGTTGTTTTGAGCCGGAATACAAGTGTTCACGCAGTTCTGAGAGAAAAAGTTTACACCTTTCACTCGTCTACTCTTCGACGACTTGTAAAATCGATGCTCGTGAATTTTGCTAGTTTGAATCTAAAACGATGTATCCCTTTGTTTTGAGCCGGAATACAAGTTTTCGCGCAGTTCTGAGAGAAAACGTTTACACCTTTCTCTCGTCTACTCTTCGACGGCTTGTAAAATCGATGCTCATGAATTCTAATAGTTTCGATCTAAAACGATGTATCCCGTTGTTTTGAGTCGGAATACAAGTTTTCGCGCAGTTCCGAGAGAAAAAGTTTACACCTTTCTCTCGTCTACTCTTCGACGGCTTGTAAAATCGATGCTCATGAATTCTAATAGTTTCGCACTAAAACGATGTATTTGGTTGTTTTGAGTCGGAATACAAGTTTTCGCGCAGTTCTGAGAGAAAAAGTTTACACCTTTCTCACGTCTACTCTTCGAGGACCTGTAAAATCGATGCTCGTGAATCTTGCTAGTTTCGATCTAAAACGATGTATCCCGTTGTTTTGAGCCGGAATACAAGTGTTCACGCAGTTCTGAGAGAAAAAGTTTACACCTTTCTCACGTCTACTCTTCGACGACCTGTAAAATCGATACTCGTGAATCTTGCTAGTTTCGATCTAAAACGATGTATCCCGTTGTTTTGAGCCGGAATACAAGTTTTCGCGCAGTTCTGAGAGAAAAAGCTTACACCTTTCTCTCGTCTACTCTTCGACGACCTGTAAAATCGATGCTCGTGAATCTTCCTAGTTTCGATCTAAAACGATGTATCCCGTTGTTTTGAGCCGGAATACAAGTTTTCGCGCAGTTCTGAGAGAAAAAGTTTACACCTTTCTCTCGTCTACTCTTCGAGGACCTGTAAAATCGATGCTCGTGAATCTTGGTAGTTTCGATCTAAAACGATGTATCCCGTTGTTTTGAGCCGGAATACAAGTGTTCCCGCAGTTCTGAGAGAAAAAGTTTACACCTTTCTCACGTCTACTCTTCGACGACCTGTAAAATCGATGCTCGTGAATCTTCCTAGTTTCGATCTAAAACGATGTATCCCGTTGTTTTGAGCCGGAATACAAGTTTTCGCGCAGTTCTGAGAGAAAAACGTTTACACCTTTCTCACGTCTACTCTTTGACGACCTGTAAAATCGATGCTCGTGAATCTTGCTAGTTTCGATCTAAAACGATGTATCCCATTGTTTTGAGCCGGAATACAAGTGTTCACGCAGTTCTGAGAGAAAAAGTTTACACCTTTCTCACGTCTACTCTTCGGCGACCTGTAAAATCGATGCTCGTGAATCTTGCTAGTTTCGATCTAAAACGATGTATCCCGTTGTTTTGAGCCGGAATACAAGTTTTCGCGCAGTTCTGAGAGAAAAAGTTTACACCTTTCTCTCGTCTACTCTTCGATGAATTGTAAAGTCGATGCTCGTGAATTTTGCTAGTTTCAATATAAAACGATGTATCCCGTTGTTTTTGAGCCGGAATACAAGTGTTCCCGCAGTTCTGAGAGAAAAAGCTTACACCTTTCTCACGTCTACTCTTCGACGACCTGTAAAATCGATGCTCGTGAATCTTGCTAGTTTCGATCTAAAACGATGTATCCCGTTGTTTTGAGCCGGAATACAAGTTTTCGCGCAGTTCTGAGAGAAAACGTTTACACCTTTCTCTCGTCTACTCTTCGACGGCTTGTAAAATCGATGCTCATGAATTCTAATAGTTTCGATCTAAAACGATGTATCCCGTTGTTTTGAGTCGGAATACAAGTTTTCGCGCAGTTCTGAGAGAAAAAGTTTACACCTTTCTCTCGTCTACTCTTCGAGGACCTGTAAAATCGATGCTCGTGAATCTTGCTAGTTTCGATCTAAAACGATGTATCCCGTTGTTTTGAGCCGGAATACAAGTGTTCACGCAGTTCTGAGAGTAAAAGTTTACACCTTCCTCACGTCTACTCTTCGACGACCTGTAAAATCGATGCTCGTGAATCTTGCTAGTTTTGATCTAAAACGATGTATCCTGTTGTTTTGAGCCGGAATACAAGTTTTCGCGCAGTTCTGAGAGAAAAAGCTTACACCTTTCTCTCGTCTACTCTTCGACGACCTGTAAAATCGATGCTCGTGAATCTTGCTAGTTTCGATCTAAAACGATGTATCCCGTTGTTTTGAGCCGGAATACAAGTTTTCGCGCAGTTCTGAGAGAAAACGTTTACACCTTTCTCTCGTCTACTCTTCGACGGCTTGTAAAATTGATGCTCATGATTTCTAATAGTTTCGATCTAAAACGATGTATCCCTTTGTTTTGAGCCGGAATACAAGTGTTCACGCAGTTCTGAGAGAAAAAGTTGACACCTTTCTCACGTCTACTCTTCAGCGACCTGTAAAATCGATGCTCGTGAATCTTGCTAGTTTTGATCTAAAATGATGTATCCCGTTGTTTTGAGCCGGAATACAAGTTTTCGCGCAGTTCTGAGAGAAAAAGCTTACACCTTTCTCTCGTCTACTCTTCGACGACCTGTAAAATCGATGCTCGTGAATCTTCCTAGTTTCGATCTAAAACGATGTATCCCGTTGTTTTGAGCCGGAATACAAGTTTTCGCGCGCAGTTCTGAGAGAAAAAGTTTACACCTTTCTCTCGTCTACTCTTCGAGGACCTGTAAAATCGATGCTCGTGAATCTTGGTAGTTTCGATCTAAAACGATGTATCCCGTTGTTTTGAGCCGGAATACAAGTGTTCCCGCAGTTCTGAGAGAAAAAGTTTACACCTTTCTCACGTCTACTCTTCGACGACCTGTAAAATCGATGCTCGTGAATCTTCCTAGTTTCGATCTAAAACGATGTATCCCGTTGTTTTGAGCCGGAATACAAGTTTTCGCGCAGTTCTGAGAGAAAACGTTTACACCTTTCTCACGTCTACTCTTTGACGACCTGTAAAATCGATGCTCGTGAATCTTGCTAGTTTCGATCTAAAACGATGTATCCCATTGTTTTGAGCCGGAATACAAGTGTTCACGCAGTTCTGAGAGAAAAAGTTTACACCTTTCTCACGTCTACTCTTCGGCGACCTGTAAAATCGATGCTCGTGAATCTTGCTAGTTTCGATCTAAAACGATGTATCCCGTTGTTTTGAGCCGGAATACAAGTTTTCGCGCAGTTCTGAGAGAAAAAGTTTACACCTTTCTCTCGTCTACTCTTCGATGAATTGTAAAGTCGATGCTCGTGAATTTTGCTAGTTTCAATATAAAACGATGTATCCCGTTGTTTTGAGCCGGAATACAAGTGTTCCCGCAGTTCTGAGAGAAAAAGCTTACACCTTTCTCACGTCTACTCTTCGACGACCTGTAAAATCGATGCTCGTGAATCTTGCTAGTTTCGATCTAAAACGATGTATCCCGTTGTTTTGAGCCGGAATACAAGTTTTCGCGCAGTTCTGAGAGAAAACGTTTACACCTTTCTCTCGTCTACTCTTCGACGGCTTGTAAAATCGATGCTCATGAATTCTAATAGTTTCGATCTAAAACGATGTATCCCGTTGTTTTGAGTCGGAATACAAGTTTTCGCGCAGTTCTGAGAGAAAAAGTTTACACCTTTCTCTCGTCTACTCTTCGAGGACCTGTAAAATCGATGCTCGTGAATCTTGCTAGTTTCGATCTAAAACGATGTATCCCGTTGTTTTGAGCCGGAATACAAGTGTTCACGCAGTTCTGAGAGTAAAAGTTTACACCTTCCTCACGTCTACTCTTCGACGACCTGTAAAATCGATGCTCGTGAATCTTGCTAGTTTTGATCTAAAACGATGTATCCCGTTGTTTTGAGCCGGAATACAAGTTTTCGCGCAGTTCTGAGAGAAAAAGCTTACACCTTTCTCTCGTCTACTCTTCGACGACCTGTAAAATCGATGCTCGTGAATCTTGCTAGTTTCGATCTAAAACGATGTATCCCGTTGTTTTGAGCCGGAATACAAGTTTTCGCGCAGTTCTGAGAGAAAACGTTTACACCTTTCTCTCGTCTACTCTTCGACGGCTTGTAAAATTGATGCTCATGATTTCTAATAGTTTCGATCTAAAACGATGTATCCCTTTGTTTTGAGCCGGAATACAAGTGTTCACGCAGTTCTGAGAGAAAAAGTTGACACCTTTCTCACGTCTACTCTTCAGCGACCTGTAAAATCGATGCTCGTGAATCTTGCTAGTTTTGATCTAAAATGATGTATCCCGTTGTTTTGAGCCGGAATACAAGTTTTCGCGCAGTTCTGAGAGAAAAAGTTTACACCTTTCTCTCGTCTACTCTTCGATGAATTGTAAAGTCGATGCTCGTGAATTTTGCTAGTTTCGATATAAAACGATGTATCCCGTTGTTTTGAGCCGGAATACAAGTGTTCCCGCAGTTCTGAGAGAAAAAGCTTACACCTTTCTCACGTCTACTCTTCGACGACCTGTAAAATCGATGCTCGTGAATCTTGCTAGTTTCGATCTAAAACGATGTATCCCGTTGTTTTGAGCCGGAATACAAGTTTTCGCGCAGTTCTGAGAGAAAACGTTTGCACCTTTCTCTCGTCTACTCTTCGACGGCTTGTAAAATCGATGCTCATGAATTCTAATAGTTTCGCACTAAAACGATGTATCCCGTTGTTTTGAGTCGGAATACAAGTTTTCGCGCAGTTCTGAGAGAAAAAGTTTACACCTTTCTCACGTCTACTCGTCGAGGACCTGTAAAATCGATGCTCGTGAATCTTGCTAGTTTCGATCTAAAACGATGTATCCCGTTGTTTTGAGCCGGAATACAAGTGTTCACGCAGTTCTGAGAGTAAAAGTTTACACCTTCCTCACGTCTACTCTTCGACGACCTGTAAAATCGATGCTCGTGAATCTTGCTAGTTTTGATCTAAAACGATGTATCCCGTTGTTTTGAGCCGGAATACAAGTTTTCGCGCAGTTCTGAGAGAAAAAGCTTACACCTTTCTCTCGTCTACTCTTCGACGACCTGTAAAATCGATGCTCGTGAATCTTCCTTGTTTCGATCTAAAACGATGTATCCCGTTGTTTTGAGCCGGAATACAAGTTTTCGCGCAGTTCTGAGAGAAAAAGTTTACACCTTTCTCACGTCTACTCTTCGACGACCTGTAAAATCGATGCTCGTGAATCTTGCTACTTTCGATCTAAAACGATGTATCCCGTTGTTTTGAGCCGGAATACAAGTTTTCGCGCAGTTCTGAGAGAAAAAGCTTACACCTTTCACTCGTCTACTCTTCGATGACTTGACAAATCGATGCTCGTGAATCTTGCTAGTTTCGATCTAAAACGATATATCCCGTTGTTTTGAGCCGGAATACAAGTGTTCACGCAGTTCTGAGAGAAAAAGTTTACACCTTTCACTCGTCTACTCTTCGACGGCTTGTAAAATCGATGCTCATGAATTCTAATAGTTTCGATCTAAAACGATGTATCCCGTTGTTTTGAGTCGGAATACAAGTTTTCGCGCAGTTCCGAGAGAAAAAGTTTACACCTTTCTCTCGTCTACTCTTCGACGGCTTGTAAAATCGATGCTCATGAATTCTAATAGTTTCGCACTAAAACGATGTATTTGGTTGTTTTGAGTCGGAATACAAGTTTTCGCGCAGTTCTGAGAGAAAAAGTTTACACCTTTCTCACGTCTACTCTTCGAGGACCTGTAAAATCGATGCTCGTGAATCTTGCTAGTTTCGATCTAAAACGATGTATCCCGTTGTTTTGAGCCGGAATACAAGTGTTCACGCAGTTCTGAGAGAAAAAGTTTACACCTTTCTCACGTCTACTCTTCGACGACCTGTAAAATCGATACTCGTGAATCTTGCTAGTTTCGATCTAAAACGATGTATCCCGTTGTTTTGAGCCGGAATACAAGTTTTCGCGCAGTTCTGAGAGAAAAAGCTTACACCTTTCTCTCGTCTACTCTTCGACGACCTGTAAAATCGATGCTCGTGAATCTTCCTAGTTTCGATCTAAAACGATGTATCCCGTTGTTTTGAGCCGGAATACAAGTTTTCGCGCAGTTCTGAGAGAAAAAGTTTACACCTTTCTCTCGTCTACTCTTCGAGGACCTGTAAAATCGATGCTCGTGAATCTTGGTAGTTTCGATCTAAAACGATGTATCCCGTTGTTTTGAGCCGGAATACAAGTGTTCCCGCAGTTCTGAGAGAAAAAGTTTACACCTTTCTCACGTCTACTCTTCGACGACCTGTAAAATCGATGCTCGTGAATCTTCCTAGTTTCGATCTAAAACGATGTATCCCGTTGTTTTGAGCCGGAATACAAGTTTTCGCGCAGTTCTGAGAGAAAACGTTTACACCTTTCTCTCGTCTACTCTTCGACGGCTTGTAAAATTGATGCTCATGATTTCTAATAGTTTCGATCTAAAACGATGTATCCCTTTGTTTTGAGCCGGAATACAAGTGTTCACGCAGTTCTGAGAGAAAAAGTTTACACCTTTCTCACGTCTACTCTTCGGCGACCTGTAAAATCGATGCTCGTGAATCTTGCTAGTTTCGATCTAAAACGATGTATCCCGTTGTTTTGAGCCGGAATACAAGTTTTCGCGCAGTTCTGAGAGAAAAAGTTTACACCTTTCTCTCGTCTACTCTTCGATGAATTGTAAAGTCGATGCTCGTGAATTTTGCTAGTTTCGATATAAAACGATGTATCCCGTTGTTTTGAGCCGGAATACAAGTGTTCCCGCAGTTCTGAGAGAAAAAGCTTACACCTTTCTCACGTCTACTCTTCGACGACCTGTAAAATCGATGCTCGTGAATCTTGCTAGTTTCGATCTAAAACGATGTATCCCGTTGTTTTGAGCCGGAATACAAGTTTTCGCGCAGTTCTGAGAGAAAACGTTTACACCTTTCTCTCGTCTACTCTTCGACGGCTTGTAAAATCGATGCTCATGAATTCTAATAGTTTCGATCTAAAACGATGTATCCCGTTGTTTTGAGTCGGAATACAAGTTTTCGCGCAGTTCTGAGAGAAAAAGTTTACACCTTTCTCTCGTCTACTCTTCGAGGACCTGTAAAATCGATGCTCGTGAATCTTGCTAGTTTCGATCTAAAACGATGTATCCCGTTGTTTTGAGCCGGAATACAAGTTTTCGCGCAGTTCTGAGAGAAAAAGCTTACACCTTTCTCTCGTCTACTCTTCGACGACCTATAAAATCGATGCTCGTGAATCTTCCTAGTTTCGATCTAAAACGATGTATCCCGTTGTTTTGAGCCGGAATACAAGTTTTCGCGCAGTTCTGAGAGAAAAAGTTTACACCTTTCTCACGTCTACTCTTCGACGACCTGTAAAATCGATGCTCGTGAATTTTGCTAGTTTCGATCTAAAACGATGTATCCCGTTGTTTTGAGCCGGAATACAAGTTTTCGCGCAGTTCTGAGAGATAAAGTTTACACCTTTCACTCGTCTACTCTTCGACGACTTGTAAAATCGATGCTCGTGAATTTTGCTAGTTTGAATCTAAAACGATGTATCCCTTTGTTTTGAGCCGGAATACAAGTGTTCACGCAGTTCTGAGAGAAAAAGTTTACACCTTTCTCACGTCTACTCTTCGATGAATTGTAAAGTCGATGCTCGTGAATTTTGCTAGTTTCGATATAAAACGATGTATCCCGTTGTTTTGAGCCGGAATACAAGTGTTCCCACAGTTCTGAGAGAAAAAGTTTACACCTTTCTCACGTCTACTCTTCGACGACCTGTAAAATCGATGCTCGTGAATCTTGCTAGTTTCGATCTAAAACGATGTATCCCGTTGTTTTGAGCCGGAATACAAGTTTTCGCGCAGTTCTGAGAGAAAACGTTTACACCTTTCTCTCGTCTACTCTTCGACGGCTTGTAAAATCGATGCTCATGAATTCTAATAGTTTCGCACTAAAACGATGTATTTCGTTGTTTTGAGTCGGAATACAAGTTTTCGCGCAGTTCTGAGAGAAAAAGTTTACACCTTTCTCACGTCTACTCTTCGAGGACCTGTAAAATCGATGCTCGTGAATCTTGCTAGCTTCGATCTAAAACGATGTATCCCGTTGTTTTGAGCCGGAATACAAGTGTTCACGCAGTTCTGAGAGAAAAAGTTTACACCTTTCTCACGTCTACTCTTCGACGACCTGTAAAATCGATACTCGTGAATCTTGCTAGTTTCGATCTAAAACGATGTATCCCGTTGTTTTGAGCCGGAATACAAGTTTTCGCGCAGTTCTGAGAGAAAAAGCTTACACCTTTCTCTCGTCTACTCTTCGACGACCTGTAAAATCGATGCTCGTGAATCTTCCTAGTTTCGATCTAAAACGATGTATCCCGTTGTTTTGAGCCGGAATACAAGTGTTCCCGCAGTTCTGAGAGAAAAAGCTTACACCTTTCTCACGTCTACTCTTCGACGACCTGTAAAATCGATGCTCGTGAATCTTGCTAGTTTCGATCTAAAACGATGTATCCCGTTGTTTTGAGCCGGAATACAAGTTTTCGCGCAGTTCTGAGAGAAAACGTTTACACCTTTCTCTCGTCTACTCTTCGACGGCTTGTAAAATCGATGCTCATGAATTCTAATAGTTTCGCACTAAAACGATGTATCCCGTTGTTTTGAGTCGGAATACAAGTTTTCGCGCAGTTCTGAGAGAAAAAGTTTACACCTTTCTCACGTCTACTCTTCGAGGACCTGTAAAATCGATGCTCGTGAATCTTGCTAGTTTCGATCTAAAACGATGTATCCCGTTGTTTTGAGCCGGAATACAAGTGTTCACGCAGTTCTGAGAGAAAAAGTTTACACCTTTCACTCGTCTACTCTTCGACGACTTGTAAAATCGATGCTCGTGAATTTTGCTAGTTTGAATCTAAAACGATGTATCCCTTTGTTTTGAGCCGGAATACAAGTTTTCGCGCAGTTCTGAGAGAAAACGTTTACACCTTTCTCTCGTCTACTCTTCGACGGCTTGTAAAATCGATGCTCATGAATTCTAATAGTTTCGATCTAAAACGATGTATCCCGTTGTTTTGAGTCGGAATACAAGTTTTCGCGCAGTTCCGAGAGAAAAAGTTTACACCTTTCTCACGTCTACTCTTCGACGACCTGTAAAATCGATGCTCGTGAATCTTGCTAGTTTCGATCTAAAACGATGTATCCCGTTGTTTTGAGCCGAAATACAAGTTTTCGCGCAGTTCTGAGAGAAAAAGCTTACACCTTTTTCTCGTCTACTCTTCGACGACCTGTAAAATCGATGCTCGTGAATCTTCCTAGTTTCGATCTAAAACGATGTATCCCGTTGTTTTGAGCCGGAATACAAGTTTTCGCGCAGTTCTGAGAGATAAAGTTTACACCTTTCACTCGTCTACTCTTCGACGACTTGTAAAATCGATGCTCGTGAATTTTGCTAGTTTGAATCTAAAACGATGTATCCCTTTGTTTTGAGCCGGAATACAAGTGTTCACGCAGTTCTGAGAGAAAAAGTTTACACCTTTCTCACGTCTACTCTTCGATGAATTGTAAAGTCGATGCTCGTGAATTTTGCTAGTTTCGATATAAAACGATGTATCCCGTTGTTTTGAGCCGGAATACAAGTGTTCCCACAGTTCTGAGAGAAAAAGTTTACACCTTTCTCACGTCTACTCTTCGACGACCTGTAAAATCGATGCTCGTGAATCTTGCTAGTTTCGATCTAAAACGATGTATCCCGTTGTTTTGAGCCGGAATACAAGTTTTCGCGCAGTTCTGAGAGAAAACGTTTACACCTTTCTCTCGTCTACTCTTCGACGGCTTGTAAAATCGATGCTCATGAATTCTAATAGTTTCGCACTAAAACGATGTATTTCGTTGTTTTGAGTCGGAATACAAGTTTTCGCGCAGTTCTGAGAGAAAAAGTTTACACCTTTCTCACGTCTACTCTTCGAGGACCTGTAAAATCGATGCTCGTGAATCTTGCTAGTTTCGATCTAAAACGATGTATCCCGTTGTTTTGAGCCGGAATACAAGTGTTCACGCAGTTCTGAGAGAAAAAGTTTACACCTTTCTCACGTCTACTCTTCGACGACCTGTAAAATCGATACTCGTGAATCTTGCTAGTTTCGATCTAAAACGATGTATCCCGTTGTTTTGAGCCGGAATACAAGTTTTCGCGCAGTTCTGAGAGAAAAAGCTTACACCTTTCTCTCGTCTACTCTTCGACGACCTGTAAAATCGATGCTCGTGAATCTTCCTAGTTTCGATCTAAAACGATGTATCCCGTTGTTTTGAGCCGGAATACAAGTTTTCGCGCAGTTCTGAGAGAAAAAGTTTACACCTTTCTCTCGTCTACTCTTCGATGAATTGTAAAGTCGATGCTCGTGAATTTTGCTAGTTTCGATATAAAACGATGTATCCCGTTGTTTTGAGCCGGAATACAAGTGTTCCCGCAGTTCTGAGAGAAAAAGCTTACACCTTTCTCACGTCTACTCTTCGACGACCTGTAAAATCGATGCTCGTGAATCTTGCTAGTTTCGATCTAAAACGATGTATCCCGTTGTTTTGGGCCGGAATACAAGTTTTCGCGCAGTTCTGAGAGAAAACGTTTACACCTTTCTCTCGTCTACTCTTCGACGGCTTGTAAAATCGATGCTCATGAATTCTAATAGTTTCGCTCTAAAACGATGTATCCCGTTGTTTTGAGTCGGAATACAAGTTTTCGCGCAGTTCTGAGAGAAAAAGTTTACACCTTTCTCACGTCTACTCTTCGAGGACCTGTAAAATCGATGCTCGTGAATCTTGCTAGTTTCGATCTAAAACGATGTATCCCGTTGTTTTGAGCCGGAATACAAGTGTTCACGCAGTTCTGAGAGAAAAAGTTTACACCTTTCACTCGTCTACTCTTCGACGACTTGTAAAATCGATGCTCGTGAATTTTGCTAGTTTGAATCTAAAACGATGTATCCCTTTGTTTTGAGCCGGAATACAAGTTTTCGCGCAGTTCTGAGAGAAAACGTTTACACCTTTCTCTCGTCTACTCTTCGACGGCTTGTAAAATCGATGCTCATGAATTCTAATAGTTTCGATCTAAAACGATGTATCCCGTTGTTTTGAGTCGGAATACAAGTTTTCGCGCAGTTCCGAGAGAAAAAGTTTACACCTTTCTCACGTCTACTCTTCGACGACCTGTAAAATCGATGCTCGTGAATCTTGCTAGTTTCGATCTAAAACGATGTATCCCGTTGTTTTGAGCCGAAATACAAGTTTTCGCGCAGTTCTGAGAGAAAAAGCTTACACCTTTTTCTCGTCTACTCTTCGACGACCTGTAAAATCGATGCTCGTGAATCTTCCTAGTTTCGATCTAAAACGATGTATCCCGTTGTTTTGAGCCGGAATACAAGTTTTCGCGCAGTTCTGAGAGAAAAAGTTTACACCTTTCTCACGTCTACTCTTCGACGACTTGTAAAATCGATGCTCGTGAATTTTGCTAGTTTGAATCTAAAACGATGTATCCCTTTGTTTTGAGCCGGAATACAAGTGTTCACGCAGTTCTGAGAGAAAAAGTTTACACCTTTCTCACGTCTACTCTTCGATGAATTGTAAAGTCGATGCTCGTGAATTTTGCTAGTTTCGATATAAAACGATGTATCCCGTTGTTTTGAGCCGGAATACAAGTGTTCCCACAGTTCTGAGAGAAAAAGTTTACACCTTTCTCACGTCTACTCTTCGACGACCTGTAAAATCGATGCTCGTGAATCTTGCTAGTTTCGATCTAAAACGATGTATCCCGTTGTTTTGAGCCGGAATACAAGTTTTCGCGCAGTTCTGAGAGAAAACGTTTACACCTTTCTCTCGTCTACTCTTCGACGGCTTGTAAAATCGATGCTCATGAATTCTAATAGTTTCGCACTAAAACGATGTATTTCGTTGTTTTGAGTCGGAATACAAGTTTTCGCGCAGTTCTGAGAGAAAAAGTTTACACCTTTCTCACGTCTACTCTTCGAGGACCTGTAAAATCGATGCTCGTGAATCTTGCTAGTTTCGATCTAAAACGATGTATCCCGTTGTTTTGAGCCGGAATACAAGTGTTCACGTAGTTCTGAGAGAAAAAGTTTACACCTTTCTCACGTCTACTCTTCGACGACCTGTAAAATCGATACTCGTGAATCTTGCTAGTTTCGATCTAAAACGATGTATCCCGTTGTTTTGAGCCGGAATACAAGTTTTCGCGCAGTTCTGAGAGAAAAAGCTTACACCTTTCTCTCGTCTACTCTTCGACGACCTGTAAAATCGATGCTCGTGAATCTTCCTAGTTTCGATCTAAAACGATGTATTCCGTTGTTTTGAGCCGGAATACAAGTTTTCGCGCAGTTCTGAGAGAAAAAGTTTACACCTTTCTCTCGTCTACTCTTCGATGAATTGTAAAGTCGATGCTCGTGAATTTTGCTAGTTTCGATATAAAACGATGTATCCCGTTGTTTTGAGCCGGAATACAAGTGTTCCCGCAGTTCTGAGAGAAAAAGCTTACACCTTTCTCACGTCTACTCTTCGACGACCTGTAAAATCGATGCTCGTGAATCTTGCTAGTTTCGATCTAAAACGATGTATCCCGTTGTTTTGAGCCGGAATACAAGTTTTCGCGCAGTTCTGAGAGAAAACGTTTACACCTTTCTCTCGTCTACTCTTCGACGGCTTGTAAAATCGATGCTCATGAATTCTAATAGTTTCGCTCTAAAACGATGTATCCCGTTGTTTTGAGTCGGAATACAAGTTTTCGCGCAGTTCTGAGAGAAAAAGTTTACACCTTTCTCACGTCTACTCTTCGAGGACCTGTAAAATCGATGCTCGTGAATCTTGCTAGTTTCGATCTAAAACGATGTATCCCGTTGTTTTGAGCCGGAATACAAGTGTTCACGCAGTTCTGAGAGAAAAAGTTTACACCTTTCACTCGTCTACTCTTCGACGACTTGTAAAATCGATGCTCGTGAATTTTGCTAGTTTGAATCTAAAACGATGTATCCCTTTGTTTTGAGCCGGAATACAAGTTTTCGCGCAGTTCTGAGAGAAAACGTTTACACCTTTCTCTCGTCTACTCTTCGACGGCTTGTAAAATCGATGCTCATGAATTCTAATAGTTTCGATCTAAAACGATGTATCCCGTTGTTTTGAGTCGGAATACAAGTTTTCGCGCAGTTCCGAGAGAAAAAGTTTACACCTTTCTCACGTCTACTCTTCGACGACCTGTAAAATCGATGCTCGTGAATCTTGCTAGTTTCGATCTAAAACGATGTATCCCGTTGTTTTGAGCCGAAATACAAGTTTTCGCGCAGTTCTGAGAGAAAAAGCTTACACCTTTTTCTCGTCTACTCTTCGACGACCTGTAAAATCGATGCTCGTGAATCTTCCTAGTTTCGATCTAAAACGATGTATCCCGTTGTTTTGAGCCGGAATACAAGTTTTCGCGCAGTTCTGAGAGAAAAAGTTTACACCTTTCTCACGTCTACTCTTCGACGACCTGTAAAATCGATGCTCGTGAATCTTGCTAGTTTCGATCTAAAACGATGTATCCCGTTGTTTTGAGCCGGAATACAAGTTTTCGCGCAGTTCTGAGAGAAAACATTTACACCTTTCTCTCGTCTACTCTTCGACGACCTGTAAAATTGATGCTCGTGAATCTTGCTAGTTTCGATCTAAAACGATGTATCCCGTTGTTTTGAGCCGGAATACAAGTTTTCGCGCAGTTCTGAGAGAAAACGTTTACACCTTTCTCTCGTCTACTCTTCGACGGCTTGTAAAATCGATGCTCATGAATTCTAATAGTTTCGATCTAAAACGATGTATCCCGTTGTTTTGAGTCGGAATACAAGTTTTCGCGCAGTTCTGAGAGAAAAAGTTTACACCTTTCTCTCGTCTACTCTTCGAGGACCTGTAAAATCGATGCTCGTGAATCTTCCTAGTTTCGATCTAAAACGATGTATCCCGTTGTTTTGAGCCGGAATACAAGTTTTCGCGCAGTTCTGAGAGAAAAAGTTTACACCTTTCTCACGTCTACTCTTCGACGACCTGTAAAATCGATGCTCGTGAATCTTGCTAGTTTCGATCTAAAACGATGTATCCCGTTGTTTTGAGCCGGAATACAAGTTTTCGCGCAGTTCTGAGAGATAAAGTTTACACCTTTCACTCGTCTACTCTTCGACGACTTGTAAAATCGATGCTCGTGAGTTTTGCTAGTTTGAATCTAAAACGATGTATCCCTTTGTTTTGAGCCGGAATACAAGTGTTCACGCAGTTCTGAGAGAAAAAGTTTACACCTTTCTCACGTCTACTCTTCGATGAATTGTAAAGTCGATGCTCGTGAATTTTGCTAGTTTCGATATAAAACGATGTATCCCGTTGTTTTGAGCCGGAATACAAGTTTTCGCGCAGTTCTGAGAGAAAACGTTTACACCTTTCTCTCGTCTACTCTTCGACGGCTTGTAAAATCGATGCTCATGAATTCTAATAGTTTCGCACTAAAACGATGTATTTCGTTGTTTTGAGTCGGAATACAAGTTTTCGCGCAGTTCTGAGAGAAAAAGTTTACACCTTTCTCACGTCTACTCTTCGAGGACCTGTAAAATCGATGCTCGTGAATCTTGCTAGTTTCGATCTAAAACGATGTATCCCGTTGTTTTGAGCCGGAATACAAGTGTTCACGCAGTTCTGAGAGAAAAAGTTTACACCTTTCTCACGTCTACTCTTCGACGACCTGTAAAATCGATACTCGTGAATCTTGCTAGTTTCGATCTAAAACGATGTATCCCGTTGTTTTGAGCCGGAATACAAGTTTTCGCGCAGTTGTGAGAGAAAAAGCTTACACCTTTCTCTCGTCTACTCTTCGACGACCTGTAAAATCGATGCTCGTGAATCTTCCTAGTTTCGATCTAAAACGATGTATCCCGTTGTTTTGAGCCGGAATACAAGTTTTCGCGCAGTTCTGAGAGAAAAAGTTTACACCTTTCTCACGTCTACTCTTCGACGACCTGTAAAATCGATGCTCGTGAATCTTGCTAGTTTCGATCTAAAACGATGTATCCCGTTGTTTTGAGCCGAAATACAAGTTTTCGCGCAGTTCTGAGAGAAAAAGCTTACACCTTTTTCTCGTCTACTCTTCGACGACCTGTAAAATCGATGCTCGTGAATCTTCCTAGTTTCGATCTAAAACGATGTATCCCGTTGTTTTGAGCCGGAATACAAGTTTTCGCGCAGTTCTGAGAGAAAATTTTACACCTTTCTCACGTCTACTCTTCGACGACCTGTAAAATCGATGCTCGTGAATCTTGCTAGTTTCGATCTAAAACGATGTATCCCGTTGTTTTGAGCCGGAATACAAGTTTTCGCGCAGTTCTGAGAGAAAACGTTTACACCTTTCTCTCGTCTACTCTTCGACGACCTGTAAAATTGATGCTCGTGAACTTGCTAGTTTCGATCTAAAACGATGTATCCCGTTGTTTTGAGCCGGAATACAAGTTTTCGCGCAGTTCTGAGAGAAAACGTTTACACCTTTCTCTCGTCTACTCTTCGACGGCTTGTAAAATCGATGCTCATGAATTCTAATAGTTTCGATCTAAAACGATGTATCCCGTTGTTTTGAGTCGGAATACAAGTTTTCGCGCAGTTCTGAGAGAAAAAGTTTACACCTTTCTCTCGTCTACTCTTCGAGGACCTGTAAAATCGATGCTCGTGAATCTTGCTAGTTTCGATCTAAAACGATGTATCCCGTTGTTTTGAGCCGGAATACAAGTTTTCGCGCAGTTCTGAGAGAAAAAGCTTACACCTTTCTCTCGTCTACTCTTCGACTACCTGTAAAATCGATGCTCGTGAATCTTCCTAGTTTCGATCTAAAACGATGTATTCCGTTGTTTTGAGCCGGAATACAAGTTTTCGCGCAGTTCTGAGAGAAAAAGTTTACACCTTTCTCTCGTCTACTCTTCGATGAATTGTAAAGTCGATGCTCGTGAATTTTGCTAGTTTCGATATAAAACGATGTATCCCGTTGTTTTGAGCCGGAATACAAGTGTTCCCGCAGTTCTGAGAGAAAAAGCTTACACCTTTCTCACGTCTACTCTTCGACGACCTGTAAAATCGATGCTCGTGAATCTTGCTAGTTTCGATCTAAAACGATGTATCCCGTTGTTTTGAGCCGGAATACAAGTTTTCGCGCAGTTCTGAGAGAAAACGTTTACACCTTTCTCTCGTCTACTCTTCGACGGCTTGTAAAATCGATGCTCATGAATTCTAATAGTTTCGCTCTAAAACGATGTATCCCGTTGTTTTGAGTCGGAATACAAGTTTTCGCGCAGTTCTGAGAGAAAAAGTTTACACCTTTCTCACGTCTACTCTTCGAGGACCTGTAAAATCGATGCTCGTGAATCTTGCTAGTTTCGATCTAAAACGATGTATTCCGTTGTTTTGAGCCGGAATACAAGTGTTCACGCAGTTCTGAGAGAAAAAGTTTACACCTTTCACTCGTCTACTCTTCGACGACTTGTAAAATCGATGCTCGTGAATTTTGCTAGTTTGAATCTAAAACGATGTATCCCTTTGTTTTGAGCCGGAATACAAGTTTTCGCGCAGTTCTGAGAGAAAACGTTTACACCTTTCTCTCGTCTACTCTTCGACGGCTTGTAAAATCGATGCTCATGAATTCTAATAGTTTCGATCTAAAACGATGTATCCCGTTGTTTTGAGTCGGAATACAAGTTTTCGCGCAGTTCCGAGAGAAAAAGTTTACACCTTTCTCACGTCTACTCTTCGACGACCTGTAAAATCGATGCTCGTGAATCTTGCTAGTTTCGATCTAAAACGATGTATCCCGTTGTTTTGAGCCGAAATACAAGTTTTCGCGCAGTTCTGAGAGAAAAAGCTTACACCTTTTTCTCGTCTACTCTTCGACGACCTGTAAAATCGATGCTCGTGAATCTTCCTAGTTTCGATCTAAAACGATGTATCCCGTTGTTTTGAGCCGGAATACAAGTTTTCGCGCAGTTCTGAGAGAAAAAGTTTACACCTTTCTCACGTCTACTCTTCGACGACCTGTAAAATCGATGCTCGTGAATCTTGCTAGTTTCGATCTAAAACGATGTATCCCGTTGTTTTGAGCCGGAATACAAGTTTTCGCGCAGTTCTGAGAGAAAACGTTTACACCTTTCTCTCGTCTACTCTTCGACGACCTGTAAAATTGATGCTCGTGAATCTTGCTAGTTTCGATCTAAAACGATGTATCCCGTTGTTTTGAGCCGGAATACAAGTTTTCGCGCAGTTCTGAGAGAAAACGTTTACACCTTTCTCTCGTCTACTCTTCGACGGCTTGTAAAATCGATGCTCATGAATTCTAATAGTTTCGATCTAAAACGATGTATCCCGTTGTTTTGAGTCGGAATACAAGTTTTCGCGCAGTTCTGAGAGAAAAAGTTTACACCTTTCTCTCGTCTACTCTTCGAGGACCTGTAAAATCGATGCTCGTGAATCTTCCTAGTTTCGATCTAAAACGATGTATCCCGTTGTTTTGAGCCGGAATACAAGTTTTCGCGCAGTTCTGAGAGAAAAAGTTTACACCTTTCTCACGTCTACTCTTCGACGACCTGTAAAATCGATGCTCGTGAATCTTGCTAGTTTCGATCTAAAACGATGTATCCCGTTGTTTTGAGCCGGAATACAAGTTTTCGCGCAGTTCTGAGAGATAAAGTTTACACCTTTCACTCGTCTACTCTTCGACGACTTGTAAAATCGATGCTCGTGAGTTTTGCTAGTTTGAATCTAAAACGATGTATCCCTTTGTTTTGAGCCGGAATACAAGTGTTCACGCAGTTCTGAGAGAAAAAGTTTACACCTTTCTCACGTCTACTCTTCGATGAATTGTAAAGTCGATGCTCGTGAATTTTGCTAGTTTCGATATAAAACGATGTATCCCGTTGTTTTGAGCCGGAATACAAGTGTTCCCACAGTTCTGAGAGAAAAAGTTTACACCTTTCTCACGTCTACTCTTCGACGACCTGTAAAATCGATGCTCGTGAATCTTGCTAGTTTCGATCTAAAACGATGTATCCCGTTGTTTTGAGCCGGAATACAAGTTTTCGCGCAGTTCTGAGAGAAAACGTTTACACCTTTCTCTCGTCTACTCTTCGACGGCTTGTAAAATCGATGCTCATGAATTCTAATAGTTTCGCACTAAAACGATGTATTTCGTTGTTTTGAGTCGGAATACAAGTTTTCGCGCAGTTCTGAGAGAAAAAGTTTACACCTTTCTCACGTCTACTCTTCGAGGACCTGTAAAATCGATGCTCGTGAATCTTGCTAGTTTCGATCTAAAACGATGTATCCCGTTGTTTTGAGCCGGAATACAAGTGTTCACGCAGTTCTGAGAGAAAAAGTTTACACCTTTCTCACGTCTACTCTTCGACGACCTGTAAAATCGATACTCGTGAATCTTGCTAGTTTCGATCTAAAACGATGTATCCCGTTGTTTTGAGCCGGAATACAAGTTTTCGCGCAGTTCTGAGAGAAAAAGCTTACACCTTTCTCTCGTCTACTCTTCGACGACCTGTAAAATCGATGCTCGTGAATCTTCCTAGTTTCGATCTAAAACGATGTATCCCGTTGTTTTGAGCCGGAATACAAGTTTTCGCGCAGTTCTGAGAGAAAAAGTTTACACCTTTCTCACGTCTACTCTTCGACGACCTGTAAAATCGATGCTCGTGAATCTTGCTAGTTTCGATCTAAAACGATGTATCCCGTTGTTTTGAGCCGAAATACAAGTTTTCGCGCAGTTCTGAGAGAAAAAGCTTACACCTTTTTCTCGTCTACTCTTCGACGACCTGTAAAATCGATGCTCGTGAATCTTCCTAGTTTCGATCTAAAACGATGTATCCCGTTGTTTTGAGCCGGAATACAAGTTTTCGCGCAGTTCTGAGAGAAAACTTTACACCTTTCTCACGTCTACTCTTCGACGACCTGTAAAATCGATGCTCGTGAATCTTGCTAGTTTCGATCTAAAACGATGTATCCCGTTGTTTTGAGCCGGAATACAAGTTTTCGCGCAGTTCTGAGAGAAAACGTTTACACCTTTCTCTCGTCTACTCTTCGACGACCTGTAAAATTGATGCTCGTGAATCTTGCTAGTTTCGATCTAAAACGATGTATCCCGTTGTTTTGAGCCGGAATACAAGTTTTCGCGCAGTTCTGAGAGAAAACGTTTACACCTTTCTCTCGTCTACTCTTCGACGGCTTGTAAAATCGATGCTCATGAATTCTAATAGTTTCGATCTAAAACGATGTATCCCGTTGTTTTGAGTCGGAATACAAGTTTTCGCGCAGTTCTGAGAGAAAAAGTTTACACCTTTCTCTCGTCTACTCTTCGAGGACCTGTAAAATCGATGCTCGTGAATCTTGCTAGTTTCGATCTAAAACGATGTATCCCGTTGTTTTGAGCCGGAATACAAGTTTTCGCGCAGTTCTGAGAGAAAAAGCTTACACCTTTCTCTCGTCTACTCTTCGACGACCTATAAAATCGATGCTCGTGAATCTTCCTAGTTTCGATCTAAAACGATGTATCCCGTTGTTTTGAGCCGGAATACAAGTTTTCGCGCAGTTCTGAGAGAAAAAGTTTACACCTTTCTCACGTCTACTCTTCGACGACCTGTAAAATCGATGCTCGTGAATCTTGCTAGTTTCGATCTAAAACGATGTATCCCGTTGTTTTGAGCCGGAATACAAGTTTTCGCGCAGTTCTGAGAGATAAAGTTTACACCTTTCACTCGTCTACTCTTCGACGACTTGTAAAATCGATGCTCGTGAATTTTGCTAGTTTGAATCTAAAACGATGTATCCCTTTGTTTTGAGCCGGAATACAAGTGTTCACGCAGTTCTGAGAGAAAAAGTTTACACCTTTCTCACGTCTACTCTTCGATGAATTGTAAAGTCGATGCTCGTGAATTTTGCTAGTTTCGATATAAAACGATGTATCCCGTTGTTTTGAGCCGGAATACAAGTGTTCCCACAGTTCTGAGAGAAAACGTTTACACCTTTCTCACGTCTACTCTTCGACGACCTGTAAAATCGATGCTCGTGAATCTTGCTAGTTTCGATCTAAAACGATGTATCCCGTTGTTTTGAGCCGGAATACAAGTTTTCGCGCAGTTCTGAGAGAAAACGTTTACACCTTTCTCTCGTCTACTCTTCGACGGCTTGTAAAATCGATGCTCATGAATTCTAATAGTTTCGCACTAAAACGATGTATTTCGTTGTTTTGAGTCGGAATACAAGTTTTCGCGCAGTTCTGAGAGAAAAAGTTTACACCTTTCTCACGTCTACTCTTCGAGGACCTGTAAAATCGATGCTCGTGAATCTTGCTAGTTTCGATCTAAAACGATGTATCCCGTTGTTTTGAGCCGGAATTCAAGTGTTCACGCAGTTCTGAGAGAAAAAGTTTACACCTTTCTCACGTCTACTCTTCGACGACCTGTAAAATCGATGCTCGTGAATCTTGCTAGTTTCGATCTAAAACGATGTATCCCGTTGTTTTGAGCCGGAATACAAGTTTTCGCGCAGTTCAGAGAAAAAGCTTACACCTTTCTCTCGTCTACTCTTCGACGACCTGTAAAATCGATGCTCGTGAATCTTCCTAGTTTCGATCTAAAACGATGTATCCCGTTGTTTTGAGCCGGAATACAAGTTTTCGCGCAGTTCTGAGAGAAAAAGTTTACACCTTTCACTCGTCTACTCTTCGACGACCTGTAAAATCGATGCTCGTGAATCTTGCTACTTTCGATCTAAAACGATGTATCCCGTTGTTTTGAGCCGGAATACAAGTTTTCGCGCAGTTCTGAGAGAAAAAGCTTACACCTTTCACTCGTCTACTCTTCGATGACTTGAAAAATCGATGCTCGTGAATCTTGCTAGTTTCGATCTAAAACGATATATCCCGTTGTTTTGAGCCGGAATACAAGTGTTCACGCAGTTCTGAGAGAAAAAGTTTACACCTTTCACTCGTCTACTCTTCGACGACTTGTAAAATCGATGCTCGTGAATTTTGCTAGTTTGAATCTAAAACGATGTATCCCTTTGTTTTGAGCCGGAATACAAGTTTTCGCGCAGTTCTGAGAGAAAACGTTTACACCTTTCTCTCGTCTACTCTTCGACGGCTTGTAAAATCGATGCTCATGAATTCTAATAGTTTCGATCTAAAACGATGTATCCCGTTGTTTTGAGTCGGAATACAAGTTTTCGCGCAGTTCCGAGAGAAAAAGTTTACACCTTTCTCACGTCTACTCTTCGACGACCTGTAAAATCGATGCTCGTGAATCTGGCTAGTTTCGATCTAAAACGATGTATCCCGTTGTTTTGAGCCGAAATACAAGTTTTCGCGCAGTTCTGAGAGAAAAAGCTTACACCTTTTTCTCGTCTACTCTTCGACGACCTGTGAAATCGATGCTCGTGAGTCTTCCTAGTTTCGATCTAAAACGATGTATCCCGTTGTTTTGAGCCGGAATACAAGTTTTCGCGCAGTTCTGAGAGAAAAAGTTTACACCTTTCTTACGTCTACTCTTCGACGACCTGTAAAATCGATGCTCGTGAATCTTGCTAGTTTCGATCTAAAACGATGTATCCCGTTGTTTTGAGCCGGAATACAAGTTTTCGCGCAGTTCTGAGAGAAAACGTTTACACCTTTCTCTCGTCTACTCTTCGACGACCTTAAAATTGATGCTCGTGAATCTTGCTAGTTTCGATCTAAAACGATGTATCCCGTTGTTTTGAGCCGGAATACAAGTGTTCACGCTGTTCTGAGAGAAAAAGTTTACACCTTTCTCACGTCTACTCTTCGACGACCTGTAAAATCGATGCTCGTGAATCTTGCTACTTTCGATCTAAAACGATGTATCCCGTTGTTTTGAGCCGGAATACAAGTTTTCGCGCAGTTCTGAGAGAAAAAGCTTACACCTTTCACTCGTCTACTCTTCGATGACTTGAAAAATCGATGCTCGTGAATCTTGCTAGTTTCGATCTAAAACGATATATCCCGTTGTTTTGAGCCGGAATACAAGTGTTCACGCAGTTCTGAGAGAAAAAGTTTACACCTTTCACTCGTCTACTCTTCGACGACTTGTAAAATCGATGCTCGTGAATTTTGCTAGTTTGAATCTAAAACGATGTATCCCTTTGTTTTGAGCCGGAATACAAGTTTTCGCGCAGTTCTGAGAGAAAACGTTTACACCTTTCTCTCGTCTACTCTTCGACGGCTTGTAAAATCGATGCTCATGAATTCTAATAGTTTCGATCTAAAACGATGTATCCCGTTGTTTTGAGTCGGAATACAAGTTTTCGCGCAGTTCCGAGAGAAAAAGTTTACACCTTTCTCACGTCTACTCTTCGACGACCTGTAAAATCGATGCTCGTGAATCTGGCTAGTTTCGATCTAAAACGATGTATCCCGTTGTTTTGAGCCGAAATACAAGTTTTCGCGCAGTTCTGAGAGAAAAAGCTTACACCTTTTTCTCGTCTACTCTTCGACGACCTGTGAAATCGATGCTCGTGAATCTTCCTAGTTTCGATCTAAAACGATGTATCCCGTTGTTTTGAGCCGGAATACAAGTTTTCGCGCAGTTCTGAGAGAAAACGTTTACACCTTTCTCTCGTCTACTCTTCGACGGCTTGTAAAATCGATGCTCATGAATTCTAATAGTTTCGATCTAAAACGATGTATCCCGTTGTTTTGAGTCGGAATACAAGTTTTCGCGCAGTTCTGAGAGAAAAAGTTTACACCTTTCTCTCGTCTACTCTTCGAGGACCTGTAAAATCGATGCTCGTGAATCTTGCTAGTTTCGATCTAAAACGATGTATCCCGTTGTTTTGAGCCGGAATACAAGTGTTCACGCTGTTCTGAGAGAAAAAGTTTACACCTTTCTCACGTCTACTCTTCGACGACCTGTAAAATCGATGCTCGTGAATCTTGCTAGTTTCGATCTAAAACGATGTATCCCGTTGTTTTGAGCCGGAATACAAGTTTTCGCGCAGTTCTGAGAGAAAAAGCTTACACCTTTCTCTCGTCTACTCTTCGACGACCTATAAAATCGATGCTCGTGAATCTTCCTAGTTTCGATCTAAAACGATGTATCCCGTTGTTTTTAGCCGGAATACAAGTGTTCACGCAGTTCTGAGAGTAAAGTTTACACCTTTCTCACGTCTACTCTTCAATGAATTGTAAAGTCGATGCTCGTGAATTTTGCTAGTTTCGATATAAAACGATGTATCCCGTTGTTTTGAGCCGGAATACAAGTGTTCCCACAGTTCTGAGAGAAAAAGTGTACACCTTTCTCACGTCTACTCTTCGACGACCTGTAAAATCGATGCTCGTGAATCTTGCTAGTTTCGATCTAAAACGATGTATCCCGTTGTTTTGAGCCGGAATACAAGTTTTCGCGCAGTTCTGAGAGAAAAAGCTTACACCTTTCTCTCGTCTACTCTTCGACGACCTGTAAAATCGATGCTCGTGAATCTTCCTAGTTTCGATCTAAAACGATGTATCCCGTTGTTTTGAGCCGGAATACAAGTTTTCGCGCAGTTCTGAGAGAAAAAGTTTACACCTTTCACTCGTCTACTCTTCGACGACCTGTAAAATCGATGCTCGTGAATCTTGCTAGTTTCGATCTAAAACGATGTGTCCCGTTGTTTTGAGCCGGAATACAAGTTTTCGCGCAGTTCTGAGAGAAGTTTACACCTTTCTCTCGTCTACTCTTCGACGACTTGTAAAATCGATGCTCGTGAATTTTGCTAGTTTAAATCTAAAACGATGTATCCCGTTGTTTTGAACCGGAATACAAGTTTTCGCGCAGTTCTGAGAGGAAACGTTTACACCTATCTCTCGTCTACTCTTCGACGACTTGTAAAATCGATGCTCGTGAATTTTGCTAGTTTCGATCTAAAACGATGTATCCCGTTGTTTTGAGCCGGAATACAATTTTTCGCGCAGTTCTGAGAGAAAAAGTTTACACCTTTCTCTCGTCTACTCTTCGACGACTTGAAAATCGATGCTGGTGAATCTTGCTAGTTTCGGTCTAAAACGATGTATCCCGTTGTTTTGAGCCGGAATACAAGTTTTCGCGCAGTTCTGAGAGAAAACGTTTACACCTTTCTCTCGTCTACTCTTCGACGGCTTGTAAAATTGATGCTCATGAATTCTAATAGTTTCGATCTAAAACGATGTATCCCGTTGTTTTGAGTCGGAATACAAGTTTTCGCGCAGTTCCGGAGAGAAAAAGTTTACACCTTTCTCACGTCTACTCTTCGACGACCTGTAAAATCGATGCTCGTGAATCTTGCTAGTTTCGATCTAAAACGATGTATCCCGTTGTTTTGAGCCGGAATACAAGTTTTCGCGCAGTTCTGAGAGATAAAGTTTACACCTTTCACTCGTCTACTCTTCGACGACTTGTAAAATCGATGGTCGTGAATTTTGCTAGTTTCAATCTAAAACGATGTATCTCTTTGTTTTGAGCCGGAATACAAGTGTTCACGCAGTTCTGAGAGAAAAAGTTTACACCTTTCTCACGTCTACTATTCGGCGACCTGTAAAATCGATGCTCGTGAATCTTGCTAGTTTCGATCTAAAACGATGTATCCCGTTGTTTTGAGCCGGAATACAAGTTTTCGCGCAGTTCTGAGAGAAAACGTTTACACCTTTCTCTCGTCTACTCTTCGACGGCTTGTAAAATCGATGCTCATGAATTCTAATAGTTTCGATCTAAAACGATGTATCCCGTTGTTTTGAGTCGGAATACAAGTTTTCGCGCAGTTCTGAGAGAAAAAGTTTACACCTTTCTCTCGTCTACTCTTCGAGGACCTGTAAAATCGATGCTCGTGAATCTTGCTAGTTTCGATCTAAAACGATGTATCCCTTTGTTTTGAGCCGGAATACAAGTGTTCACGCAGTTCTGAGAGAAAAAGTTTACACCTTTCTCACGTCTACTATTCGGCGACCTGTAAAATCGATGCTCGTGAATCTTGCTAGTTTCGATCTAAAACGATGTATCCCGTTGTTTTGAGCCGGAATACAAGTTTTCGCGCAGTTCTGAGAGAAAACGTTTACACCTTTCTCTCGTCTACTCTTCGACGGCTTGTAAAATCGATGCTCATGAATTCTAATAGTTTCGATCTAAAACGATGTATCCCGTTGTTTTGAGTCGGAATACAAGTTTTCGCGCAGTTCTGAGAGAAAAAGTTTACACCTTTCTCTCGTCTACTCTTCGAGAACCTGTAAAATCGATGCTCGTGAATCTTGCTAGTTTCGATCTAAAACGATGTATCCCGTTGTTTTGAGCCGGAATACAAGTGTTCACGCTGTTCTGAGAGAAAAAGTTTACACCTTTCTCACGTCTACTCTTCGACGACCTGTAAAATCGATGCTCGTGAATCTTGCTAGTTTCGATCTAAAACGATGTATCCCGTTGTTTTGAGCCGGAATACAAGTTTTCGCGCAGTTCTGAGAGAAAAAGCTTACACCTTTCTCTCGTCTACTCTTCGACGACCTATAAAATCGATGCTCGTGAATCTTCCTAGTTTCGATCTAAAACGATGTATCCCGTTGTTTTGAGCCGGAATACAAGTTTTCGCGCAGTTCTGAGAGAAAAAGTTTACACCTTTCTCACGTCTACTCTTCGACGACCTGTAAAATCGATGCTCATGAATCTTGCTAGTTTCGATCTAAAACGATGTATCCCGTTGTTTTGAGCCGGAATACAAGTTTTCGCGCAGTTCTGAGAGATAAAGTTTACACCTTTCACTCGTCTACTCTTCGACGACTTGTAAATCGATGCTCGTGAATTTTGCTTGTTTGAATCTAAAACGATGTATCCCTTTGTTTTGAGCCGGAATACAAGTGTTCACGCAGTTCTGAGAGAAAAAGTTTACACCTTTCTCACGTCTACTCTTCGATGAATTGTAAAGTCGATGCTCGTGAATTTTGCTAGTTTCGATATAAAACGATGTATCCCGTTGTTTTGAGCCGGAATACAAGTGTTCCCACAGTTCTGAGAGAAAAAGTTTACACCTTTCTCACGTCTACTCTTCGACGACCTGTAAAATCGATGCTCGTGAATCTTGCTAGTTTCGATCTAAAACGATGTATCCCGTTGTTTTGAGCCGGAATACAAGTTTTCGCGCAGTTCTGAGAGAAATCGTTTACACCTTTCTCTCGTCTACTCTTCGACGGCTTGTAAAATCGATGCTCATGAATTCTAATAGTTTCGCACTAAAACGATGTATTTCGTTGTTTTGAGTCGGAATACAAGTTTTCGCGCAGTTCTGAGAGAAAAAGTTTACACCTTTCTCACGTCTACTCTTCGAGGACCTGTAAAATCGATGCTCGTGAATCTTGCTAGTTTCGATCTAAAACGATGTATCCCGTTGTTTTGAGCTGGAATACAAGTGTTCACGCAGTTCTGAGAGAAAAAGTTTACACCTTTCTCACGTCTACTCTTCGACGACCTGTAAAATCGATACTCGTGAATCTTGCTAGTTTCGATCTAAAACGATGTATCCCGTTGTTTTGAGCCGGAATACAAGTTTTCGCGCAGTTCTGAGAGAAAAAGCTTACACCTTTCTCTCGTCTACTCTTCGACGACCTGTAAAATCGATGCTCGTGAATCTTCCTAGTTTCGATCTAAAACGATGTATCCCGTTGTTTTGAGCCGGAATACAAGTTTTCGCGCAGTTCTGAGAGAAAAAGTTTACACCTTTCACTCGTCTACTCTTCGACGACCTGTAAAATCGATGCTCGTGAATCTTGCTAGTTTTGATCTAAAACGATGTGTCCCGTTGTTTTGAGCCGGAATACAAGTTTTCGCGCAGTTCTGAGAGAAGAAGTTTACACCTTTCTCTCGTCTACTCTTCGACGACTTGTAAAATCGATGCTCGTGAATTTTGCTAGTTTAAATCTAAAACGATGTATCCCGTTGTTTTGAACCGGAATACAAGTTTTCGCGCAGTTCTGAGAGGAAACGTTTACACCTATCTCTCGTCTACTCTTCGACGACTTGTAAAATCGATGCTCGTGAGTTTTGCTAGTTTCGATCTAAAACGATGTATCCCGTTGTTTTGAGCCGGAATACAATTTTTCGCGCAGTTCTGAGAGAAAAAGTTTACACCTTTCTCTCGTCTACTCTTCGACGACTTGAAAATCGATGCTCGTGAATCTTGCTAGTTTCGGTCTAAAACGATGTATCCCGTTGTTTTGAGCCGGAATACAAGTTTTCGCGCAGTTCTGAGAGAAAACGTTTACACCTTTCTCTCGTCTACTCTTCTACGGCTTGTAAAATCGATGCTCATGAATTCTAATAGTTTCGATCTAAAACGATGTATCCCGTTGTTTTGAGTCGGAATACAAGTTTTCGCGCAGTTCCGGAGAGAAAAAGTTTACACCTTTCTCACGTCTACTCTTCGAGGACCTGTAAAATCGATGCTCGTGAATCTTGCTAGTTTCGATCTAAAACGATGTATCCCGTTGTTTTGAGCCGGAATACAAGTGTTCACGCAGTTCTGAGAGAAAACGTTTACACCTTTCTCACGTCTACTCTTCGACGACCTGTAAAATCGATGCTCGTGAATCTTGCTAGTTTCGATCAAAAACGATGTATCCCGTTGTTTTGAGCCGGAATAAAAGTTTTCGCGCAGTTCTGAGAGAAAAAGCTTACACCTTTCTCTCGTCTACTCTTCGATGAATTGTAAAGTCGATGCTCGTGAATTTTGCTAGTTTCGATATAAAACGATGTATCCCGTTGTTTTGAGCCGGAATACAAGTGTTCCCACAGTTCTGAGAGAAAAAGTTTACACCTTTCTCACGTCTACTCTTCGACGACCTGTAAAATCGATGCTCGTGAATCTTGCTAGTTTCGATCTAAAACGATGTATCCCGTTGTTTTGAGCCGGAATACAAGTTTTCGCGCAGTTCTGAGAGAAAACGTTTACACCTTTCTCTCGTCTACTCTTCGACGGCTTGTAAAATCGATGCTCATGAATTCTAATAGTTTCGCACTAAAACGATGTATTTCGTTGTTTTGAGTCGGAATACAAGTTTTCGCGCAGTTCTGAGAGAAAAAGTTTACACCTTTCTCACGTCTACTCTTCGAGGACCTGTAAAATCGATGCTCGTGAATCTTGCTAGTTTCGATCTAAAACGATGTATCCCGTTGTTTTGAGCCGGAATACAAGTGTTCACGCTGTTCTGAGAGAAAAAGTTTACACCTTTCTCACGTCTACTCTTCGACCACCTGTAAAATCGATGCTCGTGAATCTTGCTAGTTTCGATCTAAAACGATGTATCCCGTTGTTTTGAGCCGGAATACAAGTTTTCGCGCAGTTCTGAGAGAAAAAGTTTACACCTTTCACTCGTCTACTCTTTGACGACCTGTAAAATCGATGCTCGTGAATCTTGCTAGTTTCGATCTAAAACGATGTGTCCCGTTGTTTTGAGCCGGAATACAAGTTTTCGCGCAGTTCTGAGAGAAAAAGCTTACACCTTTCACTCGTCTACTCTTCGATGACTTGAAAAATCGATGCTCGTGAATCTTGCTAGTTTCGATCTAAAACGATATATCCCGTTGTTTTGAGCCGGAATACAAGTGTTCACGCAGTTCTGAGAGAAAAAGTTTACACCTTTCTCACGTCTACTCTTCGACGACCTGTAAAATCGATGCTCGTGAATCTTGCTAGTTTCGATCTAAAACGATGTATCCCGTTGTTTTGAGCCGGAATACAAGTTTTCGCGCAATTCTGAGAGAAAACGTTTACACCTTTCTCTCGTCTACTCTTCGACGGCTTGTAAAATCGATGCTCATGAATTCTAATAGTTTCGATCTAAAACGATGTATCCCGTTGTTTTGAGCCGGAATACAAGTTTTCGCGCAGTTCTGAGAGAAAAAGTTTACACCTTTCACTCGTCTACTCTTCGACGACTTGTAAAATCGATGCTCGTGAATTTTGCTAGTTTGAATCTAAAACGATGAATCCCTTTGTTTTGAGCCGGAATACAAGTGTTCACGCAGTTCTGAGAGAAAAAGTTTACACCTTTCTCACGTCTGCTCTTCGGCGACCTGTAAAATCGATGCTCGTGAATCTTGCTAGTTTCGATCTAAAACGATGTATCCCGTTGTTTTGAGCCGGAATACAAGTTTTCGCGCAGTTATGAGAGAAAAAGTTTACACCTTTCTCTCGTCTACTCTTCGATGAATTGTAAAGTCGATGCTCGCGAATTTTGCTAGTTTCGACATAAAACGATGTATCCCGTTGTTTTGAGCCGGAATACAAGTTTTCGCGCAGTTCTGAGAGAAGAAGTTTACACCTTTCTCTCGTCTACTCTTCGACGACTTGTAAAATCGATGCTCGTGAATTTTGCTAGTTTAAATCTAAAACGATATATCCCGTTGTTTTGAACCGGAATACAAGTTTTCGCGCAGTTCTGAGAGGAAACGTTTACACCTATCTCTCGTCTACTCTTCGACGACTTGTAAAATCGATGCTCGTGAATTTTGCTAGTTTCGATCTAAAACGATGTATCCCGTTGTTTTGAGCCGGAATACAATTTTTCGCGCAGTTCTGAGAGAAAAGGTTTACACCTTTTTCTCGTCTACTCTTCGACGACTTGAAAATCGATGCTCGTGAATCTTGCTAGTTTCGGTCTAAAACGATGTATCCCGTTGTTTTGAGCCTGAATACAAGTTTTCGCGCAGTTCTGAGAGAAAACGTTTACACCTTTCTCTCGTCTACTCTTCGACGGCTTGTAAAATCGATGCTCATGAATTCTAATAGTTTCGATCTAAAACAATGTATCCCGTTGTTTTGAGTCGGAATACAAGTTTTCGCGCAGTTCCGGAGAGAAAAAGTTTACACCTTTCTCACGTCTACTCTTCGACGACCTGTAAAACCGATGCTCGTGAATCTTGCTAGTTTCGATCTAAAACGATGTATCCCGTTGTTTTGAGCCGGAATACATGTTTTCGCGCAGTTCTGAGAGAAAAAGTTTACACCTTTCTCACGTCTACTCTTCGACGACCTGTAAAATCGATGCTCGTGAATCTTGCTAGTTTCGATCTAAAACGATGTATCCCGTTGTTTTGAGCCGGAATACAAGTTTTCGCGCAGTTCTGAGAGAAAACGTTTACACCTTTTTCTCGTCTACTCTTCGACGGCTTGTAAAATCGATGCTCATGAATTCTAATAGTTTCGATCTAAAACGACGTATCCCGTTGTTTTGAGTCGGAATACAAGTTTTCGCGCAGTTCTGAGAGAAAAAGTTTACACCTTTCTCTCGTCTACTCTTCGAGGACCTGTAAAATCGATGCTCGTGAATCTTGCTAGTTTCGATCTAAAACGATGTATCCCGTTGTTTTGAGCCGGAATACAAGTTTTCGCGCAGTTCTGAGAGAAAAAGCTTACACCTTTCTCTCGTCTACTCTTCGACGACCTGTAAAATCGATGCTCGTGAATCTTCCTAGTTTCGATCTAAAACGATGTATCCCGTTGTTTTGAGCCGGAATACAAGTTTTCGCGCAGTTCTGAGAGAAAAAGTTTACACCTTTCACTCGTCTACACTTCGACGACTTGTAAAATCGATGCTCGTGAATTTTGCTAGTTTGAATCTAAAACGACGTATCCCTTTGTTTTGAGCCGGAATACAAGTGTTCACGCAGTTCTGAGAGAAAAAGTTTACACCTTTCTCACGTCTACTCTTCGACGACCTGTAAAATCGATGCTCGTGAATCTTGCTAGTTTCGATCTAAAACGATGTATCCCGTTGTTTTGAGCCGGAATACAAGTGTTCACGCAGTTCTGAGAGAAAAAGTTTACACCTTTCTCACGTCTACTCTTCGACGACCTGTAAAATCGATGCTCGTGAATCTTGCTAGTTTCGATCTAAAACGATGTATCCCGTTGTTTTGAGCCGGAATACAAGTTTTCGCGCAGTTCTGAGAGAAAAAGCTTACACCTTTCTCTCGTCTACTCTTCGACGACCTGTAAAATCGATGCTCGTGAATCTTCCTAGTTTCGATCTAAAACGATGTATCCCGTTGTTTTGAGCCGGAATACAAGTTTTCGCGCAGTTCTGAGAGAAAAAGTTTACACCTTTCACTCGTCTACACTTCGACGACTTGTAAAATCGATGCTCGTGAATTTTGCTAGTTTGAATCTAAAACGACGTATCCCTTTGTTTTGAGCCGGAATACAAGTGTTCACGCAGTTCTGAGAGAAAAAGTTTACACCTTTCTCACGTCTACTCTTCGACGACCTGTAAAATCGATGCTCGTGAATCTTGCTAGTTTCGATCTAAAACGATGTATCCCGTTGTTTTGAGCCGGAATACAAGTTTTCGCGCAGTTCTGAGAGATAAAGTTTACACCTTTCACTCGTCTACTCTTCGACGACTTGTAAAATCGATGCTCGTGAATTTTGCTAGTTTGAATCTAAAACGATGTATCCCTTTGTTTTGAGCCGGAATACAAGTGTTCACGCAGTTCTGAGAGAAAAAGTTTACACCTTTCTCACGTCTACTCTTCGGCGACCTGTAAAATCGATGCTCGTGAATCTTGCTAGTTTCGATCTAAAACGATGTATCCCGTTGTTTTGAGCCGGAATACAAGTTTTCGCGCAGTTCTGAGAGAAAAAGTTTACACCTTTCTCTCGTCTACTCTTCGATGAATTGTAAAGTCGATGCTCGTGAATTTTGCTAGTTTCGATATAAAACGATGTATCCCGTTGTTTTGAGCCGGAATACAACTGTTCCCGCAGTTCTGAGAGAAAAAGTTTACACCTTTCTCACGTCTACTCTTCGACGACCTGTAAAATCGATGCTCGTGAATCTTGCTAGTTTCGATCTAAAACGATGTATCCCGTTGTTTTGAGCCGGAATACAAGTTTTCGCGCAGTTCTGAGAGAAAACGTTTACACCTTTCTCTCGTCTACTCTTCGACGGCTTGTAAAATCGATGCTCATGAATTCTAATAGTTTCGCACTAAAACGATGTCTCCCGTTGTTTTGAGTCGGAATACAAGTTTTCGCGGAGTTCTGAGAGAAAAAGTTCACACCTTTCTCACGAATACTCTTCGAGGACCTGTAAAATCGATGCTCGTGAATCTTGCTAGTTTCGATCTAAAACGATGTATCCCGTTGTTTTGAGCCGGAATACAAGTGTTCACGCAGTTCTGAGAGAAAAAGTTTACACCTTTCTCACGTCTACTCTTCGACGACCTGTAAAATCGATGCTCGTGAATCTTGATAGTTTTGATCTAAAACGATGTATCCCGTTGTTTTGAGCCGGAATACAAGTTTTCGCCCAGTTCTGAGAGAAAAAGCTTACACCTTTCTCTCGTCTACTCTTCGACGACCTGTAAAATCGATGCTCGTGAATCTTCCTAGTTTCGATCTAAAACGATGTATCCCGTTGTTTTGAGCCGGAATACAAGTTTTCGCGCAGTTCTGAGAGAAAAAGTTTACACCTTTCTCACGTCTACTCTTCGACGACCTGTAAAATCGATGCTCGTGAATCTTGCTAGTTTCGATCTAAAACGATGTGTCCCGTTGTTTTGAGCCGGAATACAAGTTTTCGCGCAGTTCTGAGAGAAAAAGCTTACACCTTTCACTCGTCTACTCTTCGATGACTTGAAAAATCGATGCTCGTGAATCTTGCTAGCTTCGATCTAAAACGATATATCCCGTTGTTTTGAGCCGGAATACAAGTGTTCACGCAGTTCTGAGAGAAAAAGTTTACACCTTTCTCACGTCTACTCTTCGACGACCTGTAAAATCGATGCTCGTGAATCTTGCTAGTTTCGATCTAAAACGATGTATCCCGTTGTTTTGAGCCGGAATACAAGTTTTCGCGCAGTTCTGAGAGAAAACGTTTACACCTTTCTCTCGTCTACTCTTCGACGGCTTGTAAAATCGATGCTCATGAATTCTAATAGTTTCGATCTAAAACAATGTATCCCGTTGTTTTGAGTCGGAATACAAGTTTTCGCGCAGTTCTGAGAGAAAAAGTTTACACCTTTCTCACGTCTACTCTTCGACGACCTGTAAACTCGATGCTCGTGAATCTTGCTAGTTTCGATCTAAAACGATGTATCCCGTTGTTTTGAGCCGGAATACAAGTTTTCGCGCAGTTCTGAGAGATAAAGTTTACACCTTTCACTCGTCTACTCTTCGACGACTTGTAAAATCGATGCTCGTGAATTTTGCTAGTTTGAATCTAAAACGATGTATCCCTTTGTTTTGAGCCGGAATACAAGTGTTCACGCAGTTCTGAGAGAAAAAGTTTACACCTTTCTCACGTCTGCTCTTCGGCGACCTGTAAAATCGATGCTCGTGAATCTTGCTAGTTTCGATCTAAAACGATGTATCCCGTTGTTTTGAGCCGGAATACAAGTTTTCGCGCAGTTATGAGAGAAAAAGTTTACACCTTTCTCTCGTCTACTCTTCGATGAATTGTAAAGTCGATGCTCGCGAATTTTGCTAGTTTCGACATAAAACGATGTATCCCGTTGTTTTGAGCCGGAATACAAGTTTTCGCGCAGTTCTGAGAGAAGAAGTTTACACCTTTCTCTCGTCTACTCTTCGACGAATTGTAAAATCGATGCTCGTGAATTTTGCTAGTTTAAATCTAAAACGATATATCCCGTTGTTTTGAACCGGAATACAAGTTTTCGCGCAGTTCTGAGAGGAAACGTTTACACCTATCTCTCGTCTACTCTTCGACGACTTGTAAAATCGATGCTCGTGAATTTTGCTAGTTTCGATCTAAAACGATGTATCCCGTTGTTTTGAGCCGGAATACAATTTTTCGCGCAGTTCTGAGAGAAAAGGTTTACACCTTTTTCTCGTCTACTCTTCGACGACTTGAAAATCGATGCTCGTGAATCTTGCTAGTTTCGGTCTAAAACGATGTATCCCGTTGTTTTGAGCCTGAATACAAGTTTTCGCGCAGTTCTGAGAGAAAACGTTTACACCTTTCTCTCGTCTACTCTTCGACGGCTTGTAAAATCGATGCTCATGAATTCTAATAGTTTCGATCTAAAACAATGTATCCCGTTGTTTTGAGTCGGAATACAAGTTTTCGCGCAGTTCCGGAGAGAAAAAGTTTACACCTTTCTCACGTCTACTCTTCGACGACCTGTAAAACCGATGCTCGTGAATCTTGCTAGTTTCGATCTAAAACGATGTATCCCGTTGTTTTGAGCCGGAATACATGTTTTCGCGCAGTTCTGAGAGAAAAAGTTTACACCTTTCTCACGTCTACTCTTCGACGACCTGTAAAATCGATGCTCGTGAATCTTGCTAGTTTCGATCTAAAACGATGTATCCCGTTGTTTTGAGCCGGAATACAAGTTTTCGCGCAGTTCTGAGAGAAAACGTTTACACCTTTTTCTCGTCTACTCTTCGACGGCTTGTAAAATCGATGCTCATGAATTCTAATAGTTTCGATCTAAAACGATGTATCCCGTTGTTTTGAGTCGGAATACAAGTTTTCGCGCAGTTCTGAGAGAAAAAGTTTACACCTTTCTCTCGTCTACTCTTCGAGGACCTGTAAAATCGATGCTCGTGAATCTTGCTAGTTTCGATCTAAAACGATGTATCCCGTTGTTTTGAGCCGGAATACAAGTTTTCGCGCAGTTCTGAGAGAAAAAGCTTACACCTTTCTCTCGTCTACTCTTCGACGACCTGTAAAATCGATGCTCGTGAATCTTCCTAGTTTCGATCTAAAACGATGTATCCCGTTGTTTTGAGCCGGAATACAAGTTTTCGCGCAGTTCTGAGAGAAAAAGTTTACACCTTTCACTCGTCTACACTTCGACGACTTGTAAAATCGATGCTCGTGAATTTTGCTAGTTTGAATCTAAAACGACGTATCCCTTTGTTTTGAGCCGGAATACAAGTGTTCACGCAGTTCTGAGAGAAAAAGTTTACACCTTTCTCACGTCTACTCTTCGACGACCTGTAAAATCGATGCTCGTGAATCTTGCTAGTTTCGATCTAAAACGATGTATCCCGTTGTTTTGAGCCGGAATACAAGTGTTCACGCAGTTCTGAGAGAAAAAGTTTACACCTTTCTCACGTCTACTCTTCGACGACCTGTAAAATCGATGCTCGTGAATCTTGCTAGTTTCGATCTAAAACGATGTATCCCGTTGTTTTGAGCCGGAATACAAGTTTTCGCGCAGTTCTGAGAGAAAAAGCTTACACCTTTCTCTCGTCTACTCTTCGACGACCTGTAAAATCGATGCTCGTGAATCTTCCTAGTTTCGATCTAAAACGATGTATCCCGTTGTTTTGAGCCGGAATACAAGTTTTCGCGCAGTTCTGAGAGAAAAAGTTTACACCTTTCACTCGTCTACACTTCGACGACTTGTAAAATCGATGCTCGTGAATTTTGCTAGTTTGAATCTAAAACGACGTATCCCTTTGTTTTGAGCCGGAATACAAGTGTTCACGCAGTTCTGAGAGAAAAAGTTTACACCTTTCTCACGTCTACTCTTCGACGACCTGTAAAATCGATGCTCGTGAATCTTGCTAGTTTCGATCTAAAACGATGTATCCCGTTGTTTTGAGCCGGAATACAAGTTTTCGCGCAGTTCTGAGAGATAAAGTTTACACCTTTCACTCGTCTACTCTTCGACGACTTGTAAAATCGATGCTCGTGAATTTTGCTAGTTTGAATCTAAAACGATGTATCCCTTTGTTTTGAGCCGGAATACAAGTGTTCACGCAGTTCTGAGAGAAAAAGTTTACACCTTTCTCACGTCTACTCTTCGGCGACCTGTAAAATCGATGCTCGTGAATTTTGCTAGTTTCGATCTAAAAACGATGTATCCCGTTGTTTTGAGCCGGAATACAAGTTTTCGCGCAGTTCTGAGAGAAAAAGTTTACACCTTTCTCTCGTCTACTCTTCGATGAATTGTAAAGTCGATGCTCGTGAATTTTGCTAGTTTCGATATAAAACGATGTATCCCGTTGTTTTGAGCCGGAATACAAGTGTTCCCGCAGTTCTGAGAGAAAAAGTTTACACCTTTCTCACGTCTACTCTTCGACGACCTGTAAAATCGATGCTCGTGAATCTTGCTAGTTTCGATCTAAAACGATGTATCCCGTTGTTTTGAGCCGAATACAAGTTTTCGCGCAGTTCTGAGAGAAAACGTTTACACCTTTCTCTCGTCTACTCTTCGACGGCTTGTAAAATCGATGCTCATGAATTCTAATAGTTTCGCACTAAAACGATGTCTCCCGTTGTTTTGAGTCGGAATACAAGTTTTCGCGGAGTTCTGAGAGAAAAAGTTTACACCTTTCTCACGAATACTCTTCGAGGACCTGTAAAATCGATGCTCGTGAATCTTGCTAGTTTCGATCTAAAACGATGTATCCCGTTGTTTTGAGCCGGAATACAAGTGTTCACGCAGTTCTGAGAGAAAAAGTTTACACCTTTCTCACGTCTACTCTTCGACGACCTGTAAAATCGATGCTCGTGAATCTTGATAGTTTTGATCTAAAACGATGTATCCCGTTGTTTTGAGCCGGAATACAAGTTTTCGCCCAGTTCTGAGAGAAAAAGCTTACACCTTTCTCTCGTCTACTCTTCGACGACCTGTAAAATCGATGCTCGTGAATCTTCCTAGTTTCGATCTAAAACGATGTATCCCGTTGTTTTGAGCCGGAATACAAGTTTTCGCGCAGTTCTGAGAGAAAAAGTTTACACCTTTCTCACGTCTACTCTTCGACGACCTGTAAAATCGATGCTCGTGAATCTTGCTAGTTTCGATCTAAAACGATGTGTCCCGTTGTTTTGAGCCGGAATACAAGTTTTCGCGCAGTTCTGATAGAAAAAGCTTACACCTTTCACTCGTCTACTCTTCGATGACTTGAAAAATCGATGCTCGTGAATCTTGCTAGCTTCGATCTAAAACGATATATCCAGCCGGAATACAAGTGTTCACGCAGTTCTGAGAGAAAAAGTTTACACCTTTCTCACGTCTACTCTTCGACGACCTGTAAAATCGATGCTCGTGAATCTTGCTAGTTTCGATCTAAAACGATGTATCCCGTTGTTTTGAGCCGGAATACAAGTTTTCGCGCAGTTCTGAGAGAAAACGTTTACACCTTTCTCTCGTCTACTCTTCGACGGCTTGTAAAATCGATGCTCATGAATTCTAATAGTTTCGATCTAAAACAATGTATCCCGTTGTTTTGAGTCGGAATACAAGTTTTCGCGCAGTTCTGAGAGAAAAAGCTTACACCTTTCTCTCGTCTACTCTTCGACGACCTGTAAAATCGATGCTCGTGAATCTTGCTAGTTTCGATCTAAAACGATGTGTCCCGTTGTTTTGAGCCGGAATACAAGTTTTCGCGCAGTTCTGAGAGAAAAAGCTTACACCTTTCACTCGTCTACTCTTCGAGGACCTGTAAAATCGATGCTCGTGAATCTTGCTAGTTTCGATCTAAAACGATGTATCCCGTTGTTTTGAGCCGGAATACAAGTGTTCACGCAGTTCTGAGAGAAAAAGTTTACACCTTTCTCACGTCTACTCTTCGACGACCTGTAAAATCGATGCTCGTGAATCTTGATAGTTTTGATCTAAAACGATGTATCCCGTTGTTTTGAGCCGGAATACAAGTTTTCGCCCAGTTCTGAGAGAAAAAGCTTACACCTTTCTCTCGTCTACTCTTCGACGACCTGTAAAATCGATGCTCGTGAATCTTCCTAGTTTCGATCTAAAACGATGTATCCCGTTGTTTTGAGCCGGAATACAAGTTTTCGCGCAGTTCTGAGGGAAAAAGTTTACACCTTTCTCACGTCTACTCTTCGACGACCTGTAAAATCGATGCTCGTGAATCTTGCTAGTTTCGATCTAAAACGATGTGTCCCGTTGTTTTGAGCCGGAATACAAGTTTTCGCGCAGTTCTGAGAGAAAAAGCTTACACCTTTCACTCGTCTACTCTTCGATGACTTGAAAAAATCGATGCTCGTGAATCTTGCTAGCTTCGATCTAAAACGATATATCCCGTTGTTTTGAGCCGGAATACAAGTGTTCACGCAGTTCTGAGAGAAAAAGTTTACACCTTTCTCACGTCTACTCTTCGACGACCTGTAAAATCGATGCTCGTGAATCTTGCTAGTTTCGATCTAAAACGATGTATCCCGTTGTTTTGAGCCGGAATACAAGTTTTCGCGCAGTTCTGAGAGAAAACGTTTACACCTTTCTCTCGTCTACTCTTCGACGGCTTGTAAAATCGATGCTCATGAATTCTAATAGTTTCGATCTAAAACAATGTATCCCGTTGTTTTGAGTCGGAATACAAGTTTTCGCGCAGTTCTGAGAGAAAAAGCTTACACCTTTCTCTCGTCTACTCTTCGACGACCTGTAAAATCGATGCTCGTGAATCTTCCTAGTTTCGATCTAAAACGATGTATCCCGTTGTTTTGAGCCGGAATACAAGTTTTCGCGCAGTTCTGAGAGAAAAAGTTTACAACCTTTCACTCGTCTACACTTCGACGACTTGTAAAATCGATGCTCGTGAATTTTTGCTAGTTTGAATCTAAAACGATGTATCCCTTTGTTTTTGAGCCGGAATACAAGTGTTCACGCAGTTCTGAGAGAAAAAGTTTACACCTTTCTCACGTGTACTCTTCGACGACCTGTAAACTCGATGCCTCGTGAATCTTGCTAGTTTCGATCTAAAACGATGTATCCCGTTGTTTTGAGCCGGAATACAAGTTTTCGCGCAGTTCTGAGAGATAAAGTTTACACCTTTCACTCGTCTACTCTTCGACGACTTGTAAAATCGATGCTCGTGAATTTTGCTAGTTTGAATCTAAAACGATGTATCCCTTTGTTTTGAGCCGAATACAAGTGTTCACGCAGTTCTGAGAGAAAAAGTTTACACCTTTCTCACGTCTACTCTTCGGCGACCTGTAAAATCGATGCTCGTGAATCTTGCTAGTTTCGATCTAAAACGATGTATCCCGTTGTTTTGAGCCGGGAATACAAGTTTTCGCGCAGTTCTGAGAGAAAAAGTTTACACCTTTCTCTCGTCTACTCTTCGATGAATTGTAAAGTCGATGGTCGTGAATTTTGCTAGTTTCGATATAAAACGATGTATCCCGTTGTTTTGTAGCCGGAATACAAGTGTTCCCGCAGTTCTGAGAGAAAAAGTTTACACCTTTCTCACGTCTACTCTTCGAACGACCTGTAAAATCGATGCTTGTGAATCTTGCTAGTTTCGATCTAAAACGATGTATCCCGTTGTTTTGAGCCGGAATACAAGTTTTCGCGCAGTTCTGAGAGAAAACGTTTACAACCTTTCTCTCGTCTACTCTTCGACGGCTTGTAAAATCGATGCTCATGAATTCTAATAGTTTCGCACTAAAACGATGTCTCCCGTTGTTTTGAGTCGGAATACAAGTTTTCGCGCAGTTCTGAGAGAGAAAGTTTACACCTTTCTCACGTCTACTCTTCGACGACCTGTAAAAATCGATGCTCGTGAATCTTGCTAGTTTTGATCTAAAACGATGTATCCCGTTGTTTTGAGCCGGAATACAAGTTTTCGCCCAGTTCTGAGAGAAAAGGTTACACCTTTCTCTCGTCTACTCTTCGACGACCTGTAAAATCGATGCTCGTGAATCTTCCTAGTTTCGATCTAAAACGATGTATCCCGTTGTTTTGAGCCGGAATACAAGTTTTCGCGCAGTTCTGAGAGAAAAAGTTTACACCTTTCTCACGTCTACTCTTCGGCGACCTGTAAAATCGATGCTCGTGAATCTTGCTAGTTTCGATCTAAAACGATGTGTCCCGTTGTTTGAGCCGGAATACAAGTTTTCGCGCAGTTCTGAGAGAAAAAGCTTACACCTTTCACTCGTCTACTCTTCGATGACTTGAAAAATCGATGCTCGTGAATCTTGCTAGCTTCGATCTAAAACGAATATATCCCGTTGTTTTGAGCCGGAATACAAGTGTTCACGCAGTTCTGAGAGAAAAAGGTTACACCTTTCTCACGTCTACTCTTCGACGGACCTGTAAAATCGATGCTCGTGAATCTTGCTAGTTTCGATCTAAAACGATGTATCCCGTTGTTTTGAGCCGGAATACAAGTTTTCGCGCAGTTCTGAGAGAAAACGTTTACACCTTTCTCTCGTCTACTCTTCGACGGCTTGTAAAATCGATGCTCATGAATTCTAATAGTTTCGATCTAAAACAATGTATCCCGTTGTTTTGAGTCGGAATACAAGTTTTCGCGCAGTTCTGAGAGATAAAGTTTGCACCTTTCTCTCGTCTACTCTTCGACGACTTGTAAAATCGATGCTCGTGAATTTTCATAGTTTCGATCTAAAACGATGTATCCCGTTGTTTGGAGCCGGAATACATGTTTTCGCGCAGTTCTGAGAGAAAAAGTTTACACCTTTCTTTCTCTAGTCTTCGAGGACTTGAAAAATCGATGCTCGTGAATCTTGCTAGTTTCGATCTAAAACGATGTATTCCCGTTGTTTTGAGCCGGAATACAAGTTTTCGCGCAGTTCTGAGAGAAAACGTTTACCACCTTTCTCTCGTCTACTCTTCGACGACCTGTAAAATCGAAGCTCGTGAATCTTGCTAGTTTCGATCTAAAACGATGTATCCCGTTGTTTTGAGCCGGAATACAAGTTTTCGCGCAGTTCTGAGAGAAAAAGTTTGCACCTTTCACTCGTCTACTCTTCGACGACTTGTAAAATCGATGCTCGTGAATTTTGCTAGTTTGAATCTAAAACGATGTATCCCTTTGTTTTGAGCCGGAATACAAGTGCTCACGCAGTTCTGAGAGAAAAAGTTTACACCTTTCTCACGTCTACTCTTCGACGACCTGTAAAATCGATGCTCGTGAATCTTGCTAGTTTCGATCTAAAACGATGTATCCCGTTGTTTTGAGCCGGAATACAAGTTTTCGCGCAGTTCTGAGAGATAAAGTTTACACCTTTCACTCGTCTACTCTTCGACGACTTGTAAAATCGATGCTCGTGAATTTTGCTAGTTTGAATCTAAAACGATGTATCCCTTTGTTTTGAGCCGGAATACAAGTGTTCACGCAGTTCTGAGAGAAAAAGTTTACACCTTTCTCACGTCTACTCTTCGGCGACCTGTAAAATCGATGCTCGTGAATCTTGCTAGTTTCGATCTAAAACGATGTATCCCGTTGTATTTGAGCCGGATTGCAAGTTTTCGTGCAGTTCTGAGAGAAAAAGTTTACACCTTTCTCTCGTCTACTCTTCGATGAATTGTAAAGTCGATGCTCGTGAATTTTGCTAGTTTCGATATAAAACGATGTATCCCGTTGTTTTGAGCCGGAATACAAGTGTTCCCACAGTTCTGAGAGAAAAAGTTTACACCTTTCTCACGTCTACTCTTCGACGACCTGTAAAATCGATGCTCGTGAATCTTGCTAGTTTCGATCTAAAACGATGTATCCTGTTGTTTTGAGCCGGAATACAAGTTTTCGCGCAGTTCTGAGAGAAAACTTTTGCACCTTTCTCTCGTCTACTCTTCGACGGCTTGTAAAATCGATGCTCATGAATTCTAATAGTTTCGCACTAAAACGATGTATTTCGTTGTTTTGAGTCGGAATACAAGTTTTCGCGCAGTTCTGAGAGAAAAAGTTTACACCTTTCTCACGTCTACTCTTCGAGGACCTGTAAAATCGATGCTCGTGAATCTTGCTAGTTTCGATCTAAAACGATGTATCCCGTTGTTTTGAGCCGGAATACAAGTGTTCACGCAGTTCTGAGAGAAAAAGTTCACACCTTTCTCACGTCTACTCTTCAACGACCTGTAAAATCGATGCTCGTGAATCTTGCTAGTTTCGATCTAAAACGATGTATCCCGTTGTTTTGAGCCGGAATACAAGTTTTCCGCGCAGTTCTGAGAGAAAAAGCATACACCTTTCTCTCGTCTACTCTTCGACGACCTGTAAAATCGATGCTCGTGAATCTTCCTAGTTTCGATCTAAAACGATGTATCCCGTTGTTTTGAGCCGGAATACAAGTTTTCGCGCAGTTCTGAGAGAAAACGTTTACACCTTTCACTCGTCTACTCTTTCGACGACCTGTAAAATCGATGCTCGTGAATCTTGCTAGTTTCGATTTAAAACGATGTGTCCGTTGTTTTGAGCCGGAATACAAGTTTTCGCGCCGTTCTGAGAGAAAAGCTTACACCTTTCACTCGTCTACTCTTCGATGACTTGAAAAATCGATGCTCGTGAATCTTGCTAGTTTCGATCTAAAACGATATATCCCGTTGTTTTGAGCCGGAATACAAGTGTTCACACGCAGTTCTGAGAGAAAAAAGTTCACACCTTTCTCACGTCTACTCTTCGACGACCTGTAAAATCGATGCTCGTGAATCTTGCTAGTTTCGATCTAAAACGATGTATCCGTTGTTTTGAGCCGGAATACAAGTTTTCGCGCAGTTCTGAGAGAAAACGTTTACACCTTTCTCTCGTCTACTCTTCGACGGCTTGTAAAATCGATGCTCATGAATTCTAATAGTTTCGATCTAAAACGATGTATCCCATTGTTTTGAGTCGGAATACAAGTTTTCGCGCAGTTCTGAGAGAAAAAGTTTACACCTTTCTCACGTCTACTCTTCGATGACCTGTAAAATTGATGCTCGTGAATCTTGCTAGTTTCGATCTAAAACGATGTATCCCGTTGTTTTGAGCCGGAATACAAGTTTTCGCGCAGTTCTGAGAGAAAAAGTTTACACCTTTCTCTCGTCTACTCTTCGATGAATTGTAAAGTCGATGCTCGTGAATTTTGCTAGTTTCGACATAAAACGATGTATCCCGTTGTTTTGAGCCGGAATACAAGTTTTCGCGCAGTTCTGAGAGAAGAAGTTTACACCTTTCTCTCGTCTACTCTTCGACGACTTGTAAAATCGATGCTCGTGAATTTTGCTAGTTTAAATCTAAAACGATGTATCCCGTTGTTTTGAACCGGAATACAAGTTTTCGCGCAGTTCTGAGAGGAAACGTTTACACCTATCTCTCGTCTACTCTTCGACGACTTGTAAAATCGATGCTCGTGAATTTTGCTAGTTTCGATCTAAAACGATGTATCCCGTTGTTTTGAGCCGGAATACAATTTTTCGCGCAGTTCTGAGAGAAAAAGTTTACACCTTTTTCTCGTCTACTCTTCGACGACTTGAAAATCGATGCTCGTGAATCTTGCTAGTTTCGGTCTAAAACGATGTATCCCGTTGTTTTGAGCCGGAATACAAGTTTTCGCGCAGTTCTGAGAGAAAACGTTTACACCTTTCTCTCGTCTACTCTTCGACGGCTTGTAAAATCGATGCTCATGAATTCTAATAGTTTCGATCTAAAACAATGTATCCCGTTGTTTTGAGTCGGAATACAAGTTTTCGCGCAGTTCCGGAGAGAAAAAGTTTACACCTTTCTCACGTCTACTCTTCGACGACCTGTAAAACCGATGCTCGTGAATCTTGCTAGTTTTCGATCTAAAACGATGTATCCCGTTGTTTGAGCCGGAATACAAGTTTTCGCGCAGTTCTGAGAGATAAAGTTTACACCTTTCACTCGTCTACTCTTCGACGACTTGTAAAATCGATGCTCGTGAATTTTGCTAGTTTCAATCTAAAACGATGTATCCCTTTGTTTTGAGCCGGAATACAAGTGTTCACGCAGTTCTGAGAGAAAAAGTTTACACCTTTCTCACGTCTACTCTTCGGCGACCTGTAAAATCGATGCTCGTGAATCTTGCTAGTTTCGATCTAAAACGATGTATCCGTTGTTTTGAGCCGGAATACATGTTTTCGCGCAGTTCTGAGAGAAAAAGTTTACACCTTTCTCTCGTCTACTCTTCGATGAATTGTAAAGTCGATGCTCGTGAATTTTGCTAGTTTCGATATAAAACGATGTATCCCGTTGTTTTGAGCCGGAATACAGTGTTCCCGCAGTACTGAGAGAAAAAGTTTACACCTTTCTCACGTCTACTCTTCGACGACCTGTAAAATCGATGCTCGTGAATCTTGCTAGTTTCGATCTAAAACGATGTATCCCGTTGTTTTGAGCCGGAATACAAGTTTTCGCGCAGTTCTGAGAGAAAACGTTTACACCTTTCTCTCGTCTACTCTTCGACGGCTTGTAAAATCGATGCTCATGAATTCTAATAGTTTCGATCTAAAACGATGTATCCCGTTGTTTTGAGTCGGAATACAAGTTTTCGCGCAGTTCTGAGAGAAAAAGTTTACACCTTTCTCTCGTCTACTCTTCGAGGACCTGTAAAATCGATGCTCGTGAATCTTGCTAGTTTCGATCTAAAACGATGTATCCCGTTGTTTTGAGCCGGAATACAAGTGTTCACGCAGTTCTGAGAGAAAAATTTTACACCTTTCTCACGTCTACTCTTCGACGACCTGTAAAATCGATGCTCGTGAATCTTGCTAGTTTCGATCTAAAACGATGTATCCCGTTGTTTTGAGCCGGAATACAAGTTTTCGCGCAGTTCTGAGAGAAAAAAGCTTACACCTTTCTCTCGTCTACTCTTCGACGACCTGTAAAATCGATGCTCGTGAATCTTCCTAGGTTGGATCTAAAACGATGTATCCCGTTGTTTTGAGCCGGAATACAAGTTTTCGCGCAGTTCTGAGAGAAAAAGTTTACACCTTTCACTCGTCTACACTTCGACGACTTGTAAAATCGATGCTCGTGAATTTTGCTAGTTTGAATCTAAAACGACGTATCCCTTTGTTTTGAGCCGGAATACAAGTGTTCACGCAGTTCTGAGAGAAAAAAGTTTACCACCTTTCTCACGTCTACTCTTCGACGACCTGTAAAATCGATGCTCGTGAATCTTGCTAGTTTCGATCTAAAACGATGTATCCCGTTGTTTTGAGCCGGAATACAAGTTTTTCGCGCAGTTCTGAGAGATAAAGTTTACACCTTTCACTCGTCTACTCTTCGACGACTTGTAAAATCGATGCTCGTGAATTTTGCTAGTTTGAATCTAAAACGATGTATCCCTTTGTTTTGAGCCGGAATACAAGTGTTCACGCAGTTCTGAGAGAAAAAGTTTACACCTTTCTCACGTCTACTCTTCGGCGACCTGTAAAATCGATGCTCGTGAATCTTGCTAGTTTCGATCTAAAACGATGTATGCCGTTGTTTTGAGCCGGAATACAAGTGTTCACGCAGTTCTGAGAGAAAAAGTTTACACCTTTCTCACGTCTACTCTTCGACGACCTGTAAAATCGATGCTCGTGAATCTTGCTAGTTTCGATCTAAAACGATGTATCCCGATGTTTTGAGCCGGAATACAAGTTTTCGGCGCAGTTCTGAGAGAAAACGTTTACACCTTTCTCTCGTCTACTCTTCGACGGCTTGTAAAATCGATGCTCATGAATTCTAATAGTTTCGATCTAAAACAATGTATCCCGTTGTTTTGAGTCGGAATACAAGTTTTCGCGCAGTTCTGAGGAGAAAAAGCTTACACCTTTCTCTCGTCTACTCTTCGACGACCTGTAAAATCGATGCTCGTGAATCTTCCTAGTTTCGATCTAAAACGATGTATCCCGTTGTTTTGAGCCGGAATACAAGTTTTCGCGCAGTTCTGAGAGAAAAAGTTTACACCTTTCACTCGTCTACACTTCGACGACTTGTAAAATCGATGCTCGTGAATTTTGCTAGTTTGAATCTAAAACGATGTATCCCTTTGTTTTGAGCCGGAATACAAGTGTTCACGCAGTTCTGAGAGAAAAAGTTTACACCTTTCTCACGTCTACTCTTCGACGACCTGTAAACTCGATGCTCGTGAATCTTGCTAGTTTCGATCTAAAACGATGTATCCGTTGTTTTGAGCCGAATACAAGTTTTCGCGCAGTTCTGAGAGATAAAGTTTACACCTTTCACTCGTCTACTCTTCGACGACTTGTAAAATCGATGCTCGTGAATTTTGCTAGTTTGAATCTAAAACGATGTATCCCTTTGTTTTGAGCCGGAATACAAGTGTTCACGCAGTTCTGAGAGAAAAAGTTTACACCTTTCTCACGTCTACTCTTCGGCGACCTGTAAAATCGATGCTCGTGAATCTTGCTAGTTTCGATCTAAAACGATGTATCCCGTTGTTTTGAGCCGGAATACAAGTTTTCGCGCAGTTCTGAGAGAAAAAGTTTACACCTTTCTCTCGTCTACTCTTCGATGAATTGTAAAGTCGATGCTCGTGAATTTTGCTAGTTTCGATATAAAACGATGTATCCCGTTGTTTTGAGCCGGAATACAAGTGTTCCCGCAGTTCTGAGAGAAAAAGTTTACACCTTTCTCACGTCTACTCTTCGACGACCTGTAAACTCGATGCTCGTGAATCTTGCTAGTTTCGATCTAAAACGATGTATCCCGTTGTTTTGAGCCGGAATACAAGTTTTCGCGCAGTTCTGAGAGAAAACGTTTACACCTTTCTCTCGTCTACTCTTCGACGGCTTGTAAAATCGATGCTCATGAATTCTAATAGTTTCGCACTAAAACGATGTCTCCCGTTGTTTTGAGTCAAAATACAAGTTTTCGCGCAGTTCTGAGAGAGAAAGTTTACACCTTTCTCACGAATACTCTTCGAGGACCTGTAAAATCGATGCTCGTGAATCTTGCTAGTTTCGATCTAAAACGATGTATCCCGTTGTTTTGAGCCGGAATACAAGTGTTCACGCAGTTCTGAGAGAAAAAGTTTACACCTTTCTCACGTCTACTCTTCGACGGCCTGTAAAATCGATGCTCGTGAATCTTGCTAGTTTTGATCTAAAACGATGTATCCCGTTGTTTTGAGCCGGAATACAAGTTTTCGCCCAGTTCTGAGAGAAAAAGCTTACACCTTTCTCTCGTCTACTCTTCGACGACCTGTAAAATCGATGCTCGTGAATCTTCCTAGTTTCGATCTAAAACGATGTATCCCGTTGTTTTGAGCCGGAATACAAGTTTTCGCGCAGTTCTCAGAGAAAAAGTTTACACCTTTCTCACGTGTACTCTTCGGCGACCTGTAAAATCGATGCTCGTGAATCTTGCTAGTTTCGATCTAAAACGATGTGTCCCGTTGTTTTGAGCCGGAATACAAGTTTTCGCGCAGTTCTGAGAGAAAAAGCTTACACCTTTCACTCGTCTACTCTTCGATGACTTGAAAAATCGATGCTCGTGAATCTTGCTAGCTTCGATCTAAAACGATATATCCCGTTGTTTTGAGCCGGAATACAAGTGTTCACGCAGTTCTGAGAGAAAAAGTTTACACCTTTCTCACGTCTACTCTTCGACGACCTGTAAAATCGATGCTCGTGAATCTTGCTAGTTTCGATCTAAAACGATGTATCCCGTTGTTTTGAGCCGGAATACAAGTTTTCGCGCAGTTCTGAGAGAAAACGTTTACACCTTTCTCTCGTCTACTCTTCGACGGCTTGTAAAATCGATGCTCATGAATTCTAATAGTTTCGATCTAAAACAATGTATCCCGTTGTTTTGAGTCGGAATACAAGTTTTCGCGCAGTTCTGAGAGATAAAGTTTGCACCTTTCTCTCGTCTACTCTTCGACGACTTGTAAAATCGATGCTCGTGAATTTTCATAGTTTCGATCTAAAACGATGTATCCCGTTGTTTGGAGCCGGAATACATGTTTTCGCGCAGTTCTGAGAGAAAAAGTTTACACCTTTCACTCGTCTACTCTTCGACGACTTGTAAAATCGATGCTCGTGAATTTTGCTAGTTTGAATCTAAAACGATGTATCCCTTTGTTTTGAGCCGGAATACAAGTGCTCACGCAGTTCTGAGAGAAAAAGTTTACACCTTTCTTTCTCTAGTCTTCGAGGACTTGAAAAATCGATGCTCGTGAATCTTGCTAGTTTCGATCTAAAACGATGTATCCCGTTGTTTTGAGCCGGAATACAAGTGCTCACGCAGTTCTGAGAGAAAAAGTTTACACCTTTCTCACGTCTACTCTTCGACGACCTGTAAAATCGATGCTCGTGAATCTTGCTAGTTTCGATCTAAAACGATGTATCCCGTTGTTTTGAGCCGGAATACAAGTTTTCGCGCAGTTCTGAGAGATAAAGTTTACACCTTTCACTCGTCTACTCTTCGACGACTTGTAAAATCGATGCTCGTGAATTTTGCTAGTTTGAATCTAAAACGATGTATTCCTTTGTTTTGAGCCGGAATACAAGTGTTCACGCAGTTCTGAGAGAAAAAGTTTACACCTTTCTCACGTCTACTCTTCGACGACCTGTAAAATCGATGCTCGTGAATCTTGCTAGTTTCGATCTAAAACGATGTATCCCGTTGTTTTGAGCCGGAATACAAGTTTTCGCGCAGTTCTGAGAGAAAACTTTTGCACCTTTCTCTCGTCTACTCTTCGACGGCTTGTAAAATCGATGCTCATGAATTCTAATAGTTTCGCACTAAAACGATGTATTTCGTTGTTTTGAGTCGGAATACAAGTTTTCGCGCAGTTCTGAGAGAAAAAGTTTACACCTTTCTCACGTCTACTCTTCGAGGACCTGTAAAATCGATGCTCGTGAATCTTGCTAGTTTCGATCTAAAACGATGTATCCCGTTGTTTTGAGCCGGAATACAAGTGTTCACGCAGTTCTGAGAGAAAAAGTTCACACCTTTCTCACGTCTACTCTTCAACGACCTGTAAAATCGATGCTCGTGAATCTTGCTAGTTTCGATCTAAAACGATGTATCCCGTTGTTTTGAGCCGGAATACAAGTTTTCGCGCAGTTCTGAGAGAAAACGTTTACACCTTTCACTCGTCTACTCTTCGACGACCTGTAAAATCGATGCTCGTGAATCTTGCTAGTTTCGATTTAAAACGATGTGTCCCGTTGTTTTGAGCCGGAATACAAGTTTTCGCGCCGTTCTGAGAGAAAAAGCTTACACCTTTCACTCGTCTACTCTTCGATGACTTGAAAAATCGATGCTCGAGAATCTTGCTAGTTTCGATCTAAAACGATATATCCCGTTGTTTTGAGCCGGAATACAAGTGTTCACGCAGTTCTGAGAGAAAAAGTTCACACCTTTCTCACGTCTACTCTTCGACGACCTGTAAAATCGATGCTCGTGAATCTTGCTAGTTTCGATCTAAAACGATGTATCCCGTTGTTTTGAGCCGGAATACAAGTTTTCGCGCAGTTCTGAGAGAAAAAGTTTACACCTTTCTCTCGTCTACTCTTCGACGGCTTGTAAAATCGATGCTCATGAATTCTAATAGTTTCGCACTAAAACAATGTCTCCCGTTGTTTTGAGTCGGAATACAAGTTTTCGCGCAGTTCTGAGAGAAAAAGCTTACACCTTTCTCTCGTCTACTCTTCGACGACCTGTAAAATCGATGCTCGTGAATCTTCCTAGTTTCGATCTAAAACGATGTATCCCGTTGGTTTGAGCCGGAATACAAGTTTTCGCGCAGTTCTGAGAGAAAAAGTTTACACCTTTCACTCGTCTACACTTCGACGACTTGTAAAATCGATGCTCGTGAATTTTGCTAGTTTGAATCTAAAACGATGTATCCCTTTGTTTTGAGCCGGAATACAAGTGTTCACGCAGTTCTGAGAGAAAAAGTTTACACCTTTCTCACGTCTACTCTTCGACGACCTGTAAACTCGATGCTCGTGAATCTTGCTAGTTTCGATCTAAAACGATGTATCCCGTTGTTTTGAGCCGGAATACAAGTTTTCGCGCAGTTCTGAGAGATAAAGTTTACACCTTTCACTCGTCTACTCTTCGACGACTTGTAAAATCGATGCTCGTGAATTTTGCTAGTTTGAATCTAAAACGATGTATCCCTTTGTTTTGAGCCGGAATACAAGTGTTCACGCAGTTCTGAGAGAAAAAGTTTACACCTTTCTCACGTCTACTCTTCGGCGACCTGTAAAATCGATGCTCGTGAATCTTGCTAGTTTCGATCTAAAACGATGTATCCCGTTGTTTTGAGCCGGAATACAAGTTTTCGCGCAGTTCTGAGAGAAAAAGTTTACACCTTTCTCTCGTCTACTCTTCGATGAATTGTAAAGTCGATGCTCGTGAATTTTGCTAGTTTCGATATAAAACGATGTATCCCGTTGTTTTGAGCCGGAATACAAGTGTTCCCGCAGTTCTGAGAGAAAAAGTTTACACCTTTCTCACGTCTACTCTTCGACGACCTGTAAAATCGATGCTCGTGAATCTTGCTAGTTTCGATCTAAAACGATGTATCCCGTTGTTTTGAGCCGGAATACAAGTTTTCGCGCAGTTCTGAGAGAAAACGTTTACACCTTTCTCTCGTCTACTCTTCGACGGCTTGTAAAATCGATGCTCATGAATTCTAATAGTTTCGCACTAAAACGATGTCTCCCGTTGTTTTGAGTCGGAATACAAGTTTTCGCGCAGTTCTGAGAGAGAAAGTTTACACCTTTCTCACGAATACTCTTCGAGGACCTGTAAAATCGATGCTCGTGAATCTTGCTAGTTTCGATCTAAAACGATGTATCCCGTTGTTTTGAGCCGGAATACAAGTGTTCACGCAGTTCTGAGAGAAAAAGTTTACACCTTTCTCACGTCTACTCTTCGACGGCCTGTAAAATCGATGCTCGTGAATCTTGCTAGTTTTGATCTAAAACGATGTATCCCGTTGTTTTGAGCCGGAATACAAGTTTTCGCCCAGTTCTGAGAGAAAAAGCTTACACCTTTCTCTCGTCTACTCTTCGACGACCTGTAAAATCGATGCTCGTGAATCTTCCTAGTTTCGATCTAAAACGATGTATCCCGTTGTTTTGAGCCGGAATACAAGTTTTCGCGCAGTTCTGAGAGAAAAAGTTTACACCTTTCTCACGTCTACTCTTCGGCGACCTGTAAAATCGATGCTCGTGAATCTTGCTAGTTTCGATCTAAAACGATGTGTCCCGTTGTTTTGAGCCGGAATACAAGTTTTCGCGCAGTTCTGAGAGAAAAAGCTTACACCTTTCACTCGTCTACTCTTCGATGACTTGAAAAATCGATGCTCTTGAATATTGCTAGCTTCGATCTAAAACGATATATCCCGTTGTTTTGAGCCGGAATACAAGTGTTCACGCAGTTCTGAGAGAAAAAGTTTACACCTTTCTCACGTCTACTCTTCGACGACCTGTAAAATCGATGCTCGTGAATCTTGCTAGTTTCGATCTAAAACGATGTATCCCGTTGTTTTGAGCCGGAATACAAGTTTTCGCGCAGTTCTGAGAGAAAACGTTTACACCTTTCTCTCGTCTACTCTTCGACGGCTTGTAAAATCGATGCTCATGAATTCTAATAGTTTCGATCTAAAACAATGTATCCCGTTGTTTTGAGTCGGAATACAAGTTTTCGCGCAGTTCTGAGAGATAAAGTTTGCACCTTTCTCTCGTCTACTCTTCGACGACTTGTAAAATCGATGCTCGTGAATTTTCATAGTTTCGATCTAAAACGATGTATCCCGTTGTTTGGAGCCGGAATACATGTTTTCGCGCAGTTCTGAGAGAAAAAGTTTACACCTTTCTTTCTCTAGTCTTCGAGGACTTGAAAAATCGATGCTCGTGAATCTTGCTAGTTTCGATCTAAAACGATGTATCCCGTTGTTTTGAGCCGGAATACAAGTTTTCGCGCAGTTCTGAGAGAAAACGTTTACACCTTTCTCTCGTCTACTCTTCGACGACCTGTAAAATCGAAGCTCGTGAATCTTGCTAGTTTCGATCTAAAACGATGTATCCCGTTGTTTTGAGCCGGAATACAAGTTTTCGCGCAGTTCTGAGAGAAAAAGTTTACACCTTTCACTCGTCTACTCTTCGACGACTTGTAAAATCGATGCTCGTGAATTTTGCTAGTTTGAATCTAAAACGATGTATCCCTTTGTTTTGAGCCGGAATACAAGTGCTCACGCAGTTCTGAGAGAAAAAGTTTACACCTTTCTCACGTCTACTCTTCGACGACCTGTAAAATCGATGCTCGTGAATCTTGCTAGTTTCGATCTAAAACGATGTATCCCGTTGTTTTGAGCCGGAATACAAGTTTTCGCGCAGTTCTGAGAGATAAAGTTTACACCTTTCACTCGTCTACTCTTCGACGACTTGTAAAATCGATGCTCGTGAATTTTGCTAGTTTGAATCTAAAACGATGTATCCCTTTGTTTTGAGCCGGAATACAAGTGTTCACGCAGTTCTGAGAGAAAAAGTTTACACCTTTCTCACGTCTACTCTTCGACGACCTGTAAAATCGATGCTCGTGAATCTTGCTAGTTTCGATCTAAAACGATGTATCCCGTTGTTTTGAGCCGGAATACAAGTTTTCGCGCAGTTCTGAGAGAAAACTTTTGCACCTTTCTCTCGTCTACTCTTCGACGGCTTGTAAAATCGATGCTCATGAATTCTAATAGTTTCGCACTAAAACGATGTATTTCGTTGTTTTGAGTCGGAATACAAGTTTTCGCGCAGTTCTGAGAGAAAAAGTTTACACCTTTCTCACGTCTACTCTTCGAGGACCTGTAAAATCGATGCTCGTGAATCTTGCTAGTTTCGATCTAAAACGATGTATCCCGTTGTTTTGAGCCGGAATACAAGTGTTCACGCAGTTCTGAGAGAAAAAGTTCACACCTTTCTCACGTCTACTCTTCAACGACCTGTAAAATCGATGCTCGTGAATCTTGCTAGTTTCGATCTAAAACGATGTATCCCGTTGTTTTGAGCCGGAATACAAGTTTTCGCGCAGTTCTGAGAGAAAAAGCTTACACCTTTCTCTCGTCTACTCTTCGACGACCTGTAAAATCGATGCTCGTGAATCTTCCTAGTTTCGATCTAAAACGATGTATCCCGTTGTTTTGAGCCGGAATACAAGTTTTCGCGCAGTTCTGAGAGAAAACGTTTACACCTTTCACTCGTCTACTCTTCGACGACCTGTAAAATCGATGCTCGTGAATCTTGCTAGTTTCGATTTAAAACGATGTGTCCCGTTGTTTTGAGCCGGAATACAAGTTTTCGCGCCGTTCTGAGAGAAAAAGCTTACACCTTTCACTCGTCTACTCTTCGATGACTTGAAAAATCGATGCTCGTGAATCTTGCTAGTTTCGATCTAAAACGATATATCCCGTTGTTTTGAGCCGGAATACAAGTGTTCACGCAGTTCTGAGAGAAAAAGTTCACACCTTTCTCACGTCTACTCTTCGACGACCTGTAAAATCGATGCTCGTGAATCTTGCTAGTTTCGATCTAAAACGATGTATCCCGTTGTTTTGAGCCGGAATACAAGTTTTCGCGCAGTTCTGAGAGAAAACGTTTACACCTTTCTCTCGTCTACTCTTCGACGGCTTGTAAAATCGATGCTCATGAATTCTAATAGTTTCGATCTAAAACGATGTATCCCATTGTTTTGAGTCGGAATACAAGTTTTCGCGCAGTTCTGAGAGAAAAAGTTTACACCTTTCTCACGTCTACTCATCGATGACCTGTAAAATTGATGCTCGTGAATCTTGCTAGTTTCGATCTAAAACGATGTATCCCGTTGTTTTGAGCCGGAATACAAGTTTTCGCGCAGTTCCGAGAGAAAAAGTTTACACCTTTCACTCGTCTACTCTTCGACGACTTGTAAAATCGATGCTCGTGAATTTTGCTAGTTCGAATCTAAAACGATGTATCCCTTTGTTTTGAGCCGGAATACAAGTGTTCACGCAGTTCTGAGAGAAAAAGTTTACACCTTTCTCACGTCTACTCTTCGGCGACCTGTAAAATCGATGCTCGTGAATCTTGCTAGTTTCGATCTAAAACGATGTATCCCGTTGTTTTGAGCCGGAATACAAGTTTTCGCGCAGTTCTGAGAGAAAAAGTTTACACCTTTCTCTCGTCTACTCTTCGATGAATTGTAAAGTCGATGCTGGTGAATTTTGCTAGTTTTGACATAAAACGATGTATCCCGTTGTTTTGAGCCGGAATACAAGTTTTCGCGCAGTTCTGAGAGAAGAAGTTTACACCTTTCTCTCGTCTACTCTTCGACGGCTTGTAAAATCGATGCTCATGAATTCTAATAGTTTCGATCTAAAACAATGTATCCCGTTGTTTTGAGTCGGAATACAAGTTTTCGCGCAGTTCTGAGAGATAAAGTTTGCACCTTTCTCTCGTCTACTCTTCGACGACTTGGAAAATCGATGCTCGTGAATTTTCATAGTTTCGATTTAAAACGATGTGTCCCGTTGTTTTGAGCCGGAATACAAGTTTTCGCGCCGTTCTGAGAGAAAAAGCTTACACCTTTCACTCGTCCACTCTTCGATGACTTGAAAAATCGATGCTCGTGAATCTTGCTAGTTTCGATCTAAAACGATATATCCCGTTGTTTTGAGCCGGAATACAAGTGTTCACGCATTTCTGAGAGAAAAAGTTCACACCTTTCTCACGTCTACTCTTCGACGACCTGTAAAATCGATGCTCGTGAATCTTGCTAGTTTCGATCTAAAACGATGTATCCCGTTGTTTTGAGCCGGAATACAAGTTTTCGCGCAGTTCTGAGAGAAAACGTTTACACCTTTCTCTCGTCTACTCTTCGACGGCTTGTAAAATCGATGCTCATGAATTCTAATAGTTTCGATCTAAAACGATGTATCCCATTGTTTTGAGTCGGAATACAAGTTTTCGCGCAGTTCTGAGAGAAAAAGTTTACACCTTTCTCACGTCTACTCTTCGATGACCTGTAAAATTGATGCTCGTGAATCTTGCTAGTTTCGATCTAAAACGATGTATCCCGTTGTTTTGAGCCGGAATACAAGTTTTCGCGCAGTTCTGAGAGAAAAAGTTTACACCTTTCACTCGTCTACTCTTCGACGACTTGTAAAATCGATGCTCGTGAATTTTGCTAGTTTGAATCTAAAACGATGTATCCCTTTGTTTTGAGCCGGAATACAAGTGTTCACGCAGTTCTGAGAGAAAAAGTTTACACCTTTCTCACGTCTACTCTTCGGCGACCTGTAAAATCGATGCTCGTGAATCTTGCTAGTTTCGATCTAAAACGATGTATCCCGTTGTTTTGAGCCGGAATACAAGTTTTCGCGCAGTTCTGAGAGAAAAAGTTTACACCTTTCTCTCGTCTACTCTTCGATGAATTGTAAAGTCGATGCTCGTGAATTTTGCTAGTTTCGATATAAAACGATGTATCCCGTTGTTTTGAGCCGGAATACAAGTGTTCCCACAGTTCTGAGAGAAAAAGTTTACACCTTTCTCACGTCTACTCTTCGACGACCTGTAAAATCGATGCTCGTGAATCTTGCTAGTTTCGATCTAAAACGATGTATCCCGTTGTTTTGAGCCGGAATACAAGTTTTCGCGCAGTTCTGAGAGAAAACTTTTGCACCTTTCTCTCGTCTACTCTTCGACGGCTTGTAAAATCGATGCTCATGAATTCTAATAGTTTCGCACTAAAACGATGTATTTCGTTGTTTTGAGTCGGAATACAAGTTTTCGCGCAGTTCTGAGAGAAAAAGTTCACACCTTTCTCACGTCTACTCTTCGAGGACCTGTAAAATCGATGCTCGTGAATCTTGCTAGTTTCGATCTAAAACGATGTATCCCGTTGTTTTGAGCCGGAATACAAGTGTTCACGCAGTTCTGAGAGAAAAAGTTCACACCTTTCTCACGTCTACTCTTCAACGACCTGTAAAATCGATGCTCGTGAATCTTGCTAGTTTCGATCTAAAACGATGTATCCCGTTGTTTTGAGCCGGAATACAAGTTTTCGCGCAGTTCTGAGAGAAAAAGCTTACACCTTTCTCTCGTCTACTCTTCGACGACCTGTAAAATCGATGCTCGTGAATCTTCCTAGTTTCGATCTAAAACGATGTATCCTGTTGTTTTGAGCCGGAATACAAGTTTTCGCGCAGTTCTGAGAGAAAAAGTTTACACCTTTCACTCGTCTACTCTTCGACGACCTGTAAAATCGATGCTCGTGAATCTTGCTAGTTTCGATTTAAAACGATGTGTCCCGTTGTTTTGAGCCGGAATACAAGTTTTCGCGCCGTTCTGAGAGAAAAAGCTTACACCTTTCACTCGTCCACTCTTCGATGACTTGAAAAATCGATGCTCGTGAATCTTGCTAGTTTCGATCTAAAACGATATATCCCGTTGTTTTGAGCCGGAATACAAGTGTTCACGCATTTCTGAGAGAAAAAGTTCACACCTTTCTCACGTCTACTCTTCGACGACCTGTAAAATCGATGCTCGTGAATCTTGCTAGTTTCGATCTAAAACGATGTATCCCGTTGTTTTGAGCCGGAATACAAGTTTTCGCGCAGTTCTGAGAGAAAACGTTTACACCTTTCTCTCGTCTACTCTTCGACGGCTTGTAAAATCGATGCTCGTGAATTTTGCTAGTTTGAATCTAAAACGATGTATCCCTTTGTTTTGAGCCGGAATACAAGTGTTCACGCAGTTCTGAGAGAAAAAGTTTACACCTTTCTCACGTCTACTCTTCGGCGACCTGTAAAATCGATGCTCGTGAATCTTGCTAGTTTCGATCTAAAACGATGTATCCCGTTGTTTTGAGCCGGAATACAAGTTTTCGCGCAGTTCTGAGAGAAAAAGTTTACACCTTTCTCTCGTCTACTCTTCGATTAATTGTAAAGTCGATGCTCGTGAATTTTGCTAGTTTCGACATAAAACGATGTATCCCGTTGTTTTGAGCCGGAATACAAGTTTTCGCGCAGTTCTGAGAGAAGAAGTTTACACCTTTCTCTCGTCTACTCTTCGACGACTTGTAAAATCGATGCTCGTGAATTTTGCTAGTTTAAATCTAAAACGATGTATCCCGTTGTTTTGAACCGGAATAAAAGTTTTCGCGCAGTTCTGAGAGGAAACGTTTACACCTATCTCTCGTCTACTCTTCGACGACTTGTAAAATCGATGCTCGTGAATTTTGCTAGTTTCGATCTAAAACGATGTATCCCGTTGTTTTGAGCCGGAATACAATTTTTCGCGCAGTTCTGAGAGAAAAAGTTTACACCTTTCTCTCGACTACTCTTCGACGACTTGAAAATCGATGCTCGTGAATCTTGCTAGTTTCGGTCTAAAACGATGTATCCCGTTGTTTTGAGCCGGAATACAAGTTTTCGCGCAGTTCTGAGAGAAAACGTTTACACCTTTCTCTCGTCTACTCTTCGACGGCTTGTAAAATCGATGCTCATGAATTCTAATAGTTTCGATCTAAAACGATGTATCCCGTTGTTTTGAGTCGGAATACAAGTTTTCGCGCAGTTCCGGAGAGAAAAAGTTTACAACTTTCTCACGTCTACTCTTCGACGACCTGTAAAATCGATGCTCGTGAATCTTGCTAGTTTCGATCTAAAACGATGTATCCCGTTGTTTTGAGCCGGAATACAAGTTTTCGCGCAGTTCTGAGAGATAAAGTTTACACCTTTCACTCGTCTACTCTTCGACGACTTGTAAAATCGATGCTCGTGAATTTTGCTAGTTTGAATCTAAAACGATGTATCCCTTTGTTTTGAGCCGGAATACAAGTGTTCACGCAGTTCTGAGAGAAAAAGTTTACACCTTTCTCACGTCTACTCTTCGGCGACCTGTAAAATCGATGCTCGTGAATCTTGCTAGTTTCGATCTAAAACGATGTATCCCGTTGTTTTGAGCCGGAATACAAGTTTTCGCGCAGTTCTGAGAGAAAAAGTTTACACCTTTCTCTCGTCTACTCTTCGATGAATTGTAAAGTCGATGCTCGTGAATTTTGCTAGTTTCGATATAAAACGATGTATCCCGTTGTTTTGAGCCGGAATACAAGTGTTCCCGCAGTTCTGAGAGAAAAAGTTTACACCTTTCTCACGTCTACTCTTCGACGACCTGTAAAATCGATGCTCGTGAATCTTGCTAGTTTCAATCTAAAACGATGTATCCCGTTGTTTTGAGCCGGAATACAAGTTTTCGCGCAGTTCTGAGAGCAAACGTTTACACCTTTCTCTCGTCTACTCTTCGACGGCTTGTAAAATCGATGCTCATGAATTCTAATAGTTTCGATCTAAAACGATGTATCCCGTTGTTTTGAGTCGGAATACAAGTTTTCGCGCAGTTCTGAGAGAAAAAGTTTACACCTTTCTCTCGTCTACTCTTCGAGGACCTGTAAAATCGATGCTCGTGAATCTTGCTAGTTTCGATCTAAAACGATGTATCCCGTTGTTTTGAGCCGGAATACAAGTGTTCACGCAGTTCTGAGAGAAAAAGTTTACGCCTTTCTCACGTCCACTCTTCGACGACCTGTAAACTCAATGCTCGTGAATCTTGCTAGTTTCGATCTAAAACGATGTATCCCGTTGTTTTGAGCCGGAATACAAGTTTTCGCGCAGTTCTGAGAGAAAAAGCTTACACCTTTTTTTCGTCTACTCTTCGACGACCTGTAAAATCGATGCTCGTGAATCTTCCTAGTTTCGATCTAAAACGATGTATCCCGTTGTTTTGAGCCGGAATACAAGTTTTCGCGCAGTTCTGAGAGAAAAAGTTTACACCTTTCTCACGTCTACTCTTCGACGACCTGTAAAATCGATGCTCGTGAATCTTTCTAGTTTCGATCTAAAACGATGTATCCCGTTGTTTTGAGCCGGAATACAAGTTTTCGCGCAGTTCTGAGAGATAAAGTTTACACCTTTCACTCGTCTACTCTTCGACGACTTGTAAAATCGATGCTCGTGAATTTTGCTAGTTTGAATCTAAAACGATGTATCCCTTTGTTTTGAGCCGGACTACAAGTGTTCACGCAGTTCTGAGAGAAAAAGTTTACACCTTTCTCACGTCTACTCTTCGGCGACCTGTAATATCGATGCTCGTGAATCTTGCTAGTTTCGATCTAAAACGATGTATCCCGTTGTTTTGAGCCGGAATACAAGTTTTCGCGCAGTTCTGAGAGAAAAAGTTTACACCTTTCTCTCGTCTACTCTTCGATGAATTGTAAAGTCGATGCTCGTGAATTTTGCTAGTTTCGATATAAAACGATGTATCCCGTTGTTTTGAGCCGGAATACAAGTGTTCCCGCAGTTCTGAGAGAAAAACTTTACACCTTTCTCACGTCTACTCTTCGACGACCTGTAAAATTGATGCTCATGAATTCTAATAGTTTCGCACTAAAACGATGTATCCCGTTGTTTTGAGTCGGAATACAAGTTTTCGCGCAGTTCTGAGAGGAAAAGTTTACACCTTTCTCACGACTACTCTTCGAGGACCTGTAAAATCTATGCTCGTGAATCTTGCTAGTTTCGATCTAAAACGATGTATCCCGTTGTTTTGAGCCGGAATACAAGTGTTCACGCAGTTCTGAGAGAAAAAGCTTAAACCTTTCACTCGTCTACTCTTCGATGATTTGAAAAATCGATGCTCGTGATTCTTGCTAGCTTCGATCTAAAACGATGTATCCCATTGTTTTGAGCCGGAATACAAGTTTTCGCCCAGTTCTGAGAGAAAAAGCTTACACCTTTCTCTCGTCTACTCTTCGACGACCTGTAAAATCGATGCTCGTGAATCTTCCTAGTTTCGATCTAAAACGATGTATCCCGTTGTTTTGAGCCGGAATACAAGTTTTCGCGCAGTTCTGAGAGAAAAAGTTTACACCTTTCTCACGTCTACTCTTCGGCGACCTGTAAAATCGATGCTCGTGAATCTTGCTAGTTTCGATCTAAAACGATGTATCCCGTTGTTTTGAGCCGGAATACAAGTTTTCGCGCAGTTCTGAGAGAAAAAGTTTACACCTTTCTCTCGTCTACTCTTCGATGAATTGTAAAGTCGATGCTCGTGAATTTTGCTAGTTTCGATATAAAACGATGTATCCCGTTGTTTTGAGCCGGAATACAAGTGTTCCCGCAGTTCTGAGAGAAAAAGTTTACACCTTTCTCACGTCTACTCTTCGACGACCTGTAAAATCGATGCTCGTGAATCTTGCTAGTTTCAATCTAAAACGATGTATCCCGTTGTTTTGAGCCGGAATACAAGTTTTCGCGCAGTTCTGAGAGCAAACGTTTACACCTTTCTCTCGTCTACTCTTCGACGGCTTGTAAAATCGATGCTCATGAATTCTAATAGTTTCGATCTAAAACGATGTATCCCGTTGTTTTGAGTCGGAATACAAGTTTTCGCGCAGTTCTGAGAGAAAAAGTTTACACCTTTCTCTCGTCTACTCTTCGAGGACCTGTAAAATCGATGCTCGTGAATCTTGCTAGTTTCGATCTAAAACGATGTATCCCGTTGTTTTGAGCCGGAATACAAGTGTTCACGCAGTTCTGAGAGAAAAAGTTTACACCTTTCTCACGTCCACTCTTCGACGACCTGTAAACTCAATGCTCGTGAATCTTGCTAGTTTCGATCTAAAACGATGTATCCCGTTGTTTTGAGCCGGAATACAAGTTTTCGCGCAGTTCTGAGAGATAAAGTTTACACCTTTCACTCGTCTACTCTTCGACGACTTGTAAAATCGATGCTCGTGAATTTTGCTAGTTTGAATCTAAAACGATGTATCCCTTTGTTTTGAGCCGGACTACAAGTGTTCACGCAGTTCTGAGAGAAAAAGTTTACACCTTTCTCACGTCTACTCTTCGGCGACCTGTAATATCGATGCTCGTGAATCTTGCTAGTTTCGATCTAAAACGATGTATCCCGTTGTTTTGAGCCGGAATACAAGTTTTCGCGCAGTTCTGAGAGAAAAAGTTTACACCTTTCTCTCGTCTACTCTTCGATGAATTGTAAAGTCGATGCTCGTGAATTTTGCTAGTTTCGATATAAAACGATGTATCCCGTTGTTTTGAGCCGGAATACAAGTGTTCCCGCAGTTCTGAGAGAAAAACTTTACACCTTTCTCACGTCTACTCTTCGACGACCTGTAAAATTGATGCTCATGAATTCTAATAGTTTCGCACTAAAACGATGTATCCCGTTGTTTTGAGTCGGAATACAAGTTTTCGCGCAGTTCTGAGAGGAAAAGTTTACACCTTTCTCACGACTACTCTTCGAGGACCTGTAAAATCTATGCTCGTGAATCTTGCTAGTTTCGATCTAAAACGATGTATCCCGTTGTTTTGAGCCGGAATACAAGTGTTCACGCAGTTCTGAGAGAAAAAGCTTAAACCTTTCACTCGTCTACTCTTCGATGACTTGAAAAATCGATGCTCGTGAATCTTGCTAGCTTCGATCTAAAACGATGTATCCCGTTGTTTTGAGCCGGAATACAAGTTTTCGCCCAGTTCTGAGAGAAAAAGCTTACACCTTTCTCTCGTCTACTCTTCGACGACCTGTAAAATCGATGCTCGTGAATCTTCCTAGTTTCGATCTAAAACGATGTATCCCGTTGTTTTGAGCCGGAATACAAGTTTTCGCGCAGTTCTGAGAGAAAAAGTTTACACCTTTCTCACGTCTACTCTTCGACGACCTGTAAAATCGATGCTCTTGAATCTTGCTAGTTTCGATCTAAAACGATGTGTCCCGTTGTTTTGAGCCGGAATACAAGTTTTCGAGCAGTTCTGAGAGAAAAAGCTTACACCTTTCACTCGTCTACTCTTCGATGACTTGAAAAATCGATGCTCGTGAATCTTGCTAGCTTCGATCTAAAACGATATATCCCGTTGTTTTGAGCCGGAATACAAGTGTTCACGCAGTTCTGAGAGAAAAAGTTTACACCTTTCTCACGTCTACTCTTCGACGACTTGTAAAATTGATGCTCGTGAATCTTGCTAGTTTCGATCTGAAACGATGTATCCCGTTGTTTTGAGCCGGAATACAAGTTTTCGCGCAGTTCTGAGAGAAAACGTTTACACCTTTCTCTCCTCTACTCTTCGACGGCTTGTAAAATCGATGCTCATGAATTCTAATAGTTTCGATCTAAAAAGATGTATCCCGTTGTTTTGAGTCGGAATACAAGTTTTCGCGCAGTTCTGAGAGATAAAGTTTGCACCTTTCTCTCGTCTACTCTTCGACGACTTGTAAAATCGATGCTCGTGAATTTTCATAGTTTCGATCTAAAACGATGTATCCCGTTGTTTGGAGCCGGAATACATGTTTTCGCGCAGTTCTGAGAGAAAAAGTTTACACCTTTCTTTCTCTAGTCTTCGAGGACTTGAAAAATCGATGCTCGTGAATCTTGCTAGTTTCGATCTAAAACGATGTATCCCGTTGTTTTGAGCCGGAATACAAGTTTTCGCGCAGTTCTGAGAGATAAAGTTTACACCTTTCACTCGTCTACTCTTCGACGACTTGTAAAATCGATGCTCGTGAATTTTGCTAGTTTCGATCTAAAACGATGTATCCCGTTGTTTTGAGCCGGAATACAAGTTTTCGCGCAGTTCTGAGAGATGAAGTTTACACCTTTCACTCGTCTACTCTTCGACGACTTGTAAAATCGATGCTCGTGAATTTTGCTAGTTTGAATCTAAAACGATGTATCCCTTTGTTTTGAGCCGGAATACAAGTGTACACGCAGTTCTGAGAGAAAAAGTTTACCCCTTTCTCACGTCTACTCTTCGGCGACCTGTAAAATCGATGCTCGTGAATCTTGCTAGTTTCGATCTAAAACGATGTATCCCGTTGTTTTGAGCCGGAATACAAGTTTTCGCGCAGTTCTGAGAGAAAAAGTTTACACCTTTCTCTCGTCTACTCTTCGATGAATTGTAAAGTCGATGCTCGTGAATTTTGCTAGTTTCGATATAAAACGATGTATCCCGTTGTTTTGAGCCGGAATACAAGTGTTCCCGCAGTTCTGAGAGAAAAACTTTACACCTTTCTCACGTCTACTCTTCGACGACCTGTAAAATCGATGCTCGTGAATCTTGCTAGTTTCGATCTAAAACGACGTATCCCGTTGTTTTGAGCCGGAATACAAGTTTTCGCGCAGTTCTGAGAGAAAACGTTTACACCGTTCTCTCGTCTACTCTTCGACGGCCTGTAAAATTGATGCTCATGAATTCTAATAGTTTCGCACTAAAACGATGTATCCCGTTGTTTTGAGTCGGAATACAAGTTTTCGCGCAGTTCTGAGAGGAAAAGTTTACACCTTTCTCACGACTACTCTTCGAGGACCTGTAAAATCTATGCTCGTGAATCTTGCTAGTTTCGATCTAAAACGATGTATCCCGTTGTTTTGAGCCGGAATACAAGTGTTCACGCAGTTCTGAGAGAAAAAGCTTAAACCTTTCACTCGTCTACTCTTCGATGACTTGAAAAATCGATGCTCGTGAATCTTGCTAGCTTCGATCTAAAACGATGTATCCCGTTGTTTTGAGCCGGAATACAAGTTTTCGCCCAGTTCTGAGAGAAAAAGCTTACACCTTTCTCTCGTCTACTCTTCGACGACCTGTAAAATCGATGCTCGTGAATCTTCCTAGTTTCGATCTAAAAAGATGTATCCCGTTGTTTTGAGCCGGAATACAAGTTTTCGCGCAGTTCTGAGAGAAAAAGTTTACACCTTTCTCACGTCTACTCTTCGACGACCTGTAAAATCGATGCTCTTGAATCTTGCTAGTTTCGATCTAAAACGATGTGTCCCGTTGTTTTGAGCCGGAATACAAGTTTTCGAGCAGTTCTGAGAGAAAAAGCTTACACCTTTCACTCGTCTACTCTTCGATGACTTGAAAAATCGATGCTCGTGAATCTTGCTAGCTTCGATCTAAAACGATATATCCCGTTGTTTTGAGCCGGAATACAAGTGTTCACGCAGTTCTGAGAGAAAAAGTTTACACCTTTCTCACGTCTACTCTTCGACGACTTGTAAAATTGATGCTCGTGAATCTTGCTAGTTTCGATCTGAAACGATGTATCCCGTTGTTTTGAGCCGGAATACAAGTTTTCGCGCAGTTCTGAGAGAAAACGTTTACACCTTTCTCTCGTCTACTCTTCGACGGCTTGTAAAATCGATGCTCATGAATTCTAATAGTTTCGATCTAAAAAGATGTATCCCGTTGTTTTGAGTCGGAATACAAGTTTTCGCGCAGTTCTGAGAGATAAAGTTTGCACCTTTCTCTCGTCTACTCTTCGACGACTTGTAAAATCGATGCTCGTGAATTTTCATAGTTTCGATCTAAAACGATGTATCCCGTTGTTTGGAGCCGGAATACATGTTTTCGCGCAGTTCTGAGAGAAAAAGTTTACACCTTTCTCTAGTCTTCGAGGACTTGAAAAATCGATGCTCGTGAATCTTGCTAGTTTCGATCTAAAACGATGTATCCCGTTGTTTTGAGCCGGAATACAAGCTTTCGCGCAGTTCTGAGAGATAAAGTTTACACCTTTCACTCGTCTACTCTTCGACGACTTGTAAAATCGATGCTCGTGAATTTTGCTAGTTTCGATCTAAAACGATGTATCCCGTTGTTTTGAGCCGGAATACAAGTTTTCGCGCAGTTCTGAGAGATAAAGTTTACACCTTTCACTCGTCTACTCTTCGACGACTTGTAAAATCGATGCTCGTGAATTTTGCTAGTTTGAATCTAAAACGATGTATCCCTTTGTTTTGAGCCGGAATACAAGTGTACACGCAGTTCTGAGAGAAAAAGTTTACCCCTTTCTCACGTCTACTCTTCGGCGACCTGTAAAATCGATGCTCGTGAATCTTGCTAGTTTCGATCTAAAACGATGTATCCCGTTGTTTTGAGCCGGAATACAAGTTTTTGCGCAGTTCTGAGAGAAAAAGTTTACACCTTTCTCTCGTCTACTCTTCGATGAATTGTAAAGTCGATGCTCGTGAATTTTGCTAGTTTCGATATAAAACGATGTATCCCGTTGTTTTGAGCCGGAATACAAGTGTTCCCGCAGTTCTGAGAGAAAAAGTTTACACCTTTCTCACGTCTACTCTTCGACGACCTGTAAAATCGATGCTCGTGAATCTTGCTAGTTTCAATCTAAAACGATGTATCCCGTTGTTTCGAGCCGGAATACAAGTTTTCGCGCAGTTCTGAGAGAAAACGTTTACACCTTTCTCTCGTCTACTCTTCGACGGCTTGTAAAATCGATGCTCATGAATTCTAATAGTTTCGCACTAAAACGATGTATCCCGTTGTTTTGAGTCGGAATACAAGTTTTCGCGCAGTTCTGAGAGAAAAAGTTTACACCTTTCTCACGTCTACTCTTCGAGGACCTGTAAAATCGATGCTCGTGAATCTTGCTAGTTTCGATCTAAAACGATGTATCCCGTTGTTTTGAGCCGGAATACAAGTGTTCACGCAGTTCTGAGAGAAAAAGTTTACACCTTTCTCACGTCTACTCTTCGACGACCTGTAAAATCGATGCTCGTGAATCTTGCTAGTTTCGATCTAAAACGATGTATCCCGTTGTTTTGAGCCGGAATACAAGTTTTCGCCCAGTTCTGAGAGAAAAAGCTTACACCTTTCTCTCGTCTACTCTTCGACGACCTGTAAAATCGATGCTCGTGAATCTTCCTAGTTTCGATCTAAAACGATGTATCCCGTTGTTTTGAGCCGGAATACAAGTTTTCGCGCAGTTCTGAGAGAAAAAGTTTACACCTTTCTCACGTCTACTCTTCGACGACCTGTAAAATCGATGCTCGTGAATCTTGCTAGTTTCGATCTAAAACGATGTATCCCGTTGTTTTGAGCCGGAATACAAGTTTTCGCGCAGTTCTGAGAGAAAAAGCTTACACCTTTTTTTCGTCTACTCTTCGACGACCTGTAAAATCGATGCTCGTGAATCTTCCTAGTTTCGATCTAAAACGATGTATCCCGTTGTTTTGAGCCGGAATACAAGTTTTCGCGCAGTTCTGAGAGAAAACGTTTACACCTTTCTCTCGTCTACTCTTCGACGACCTGTAAAATCGATGCTCGTGAATCTTGCTAGTTTCGATCTAAAACGATGTATCCCGTTGTTTTGAGCCGGAATACAAGTTTTCGCGCAGTTCTGAGAGAAAAAGTTTACACCTTTCACTCGTCTACTCTTCGACGACTTGTAAAATCGATGCTCGTGAATTTTGCTAGTTTGAATCTAAAACGATGTATCCCTTTGTTTTGAGCCGGAATACAAGTGTTCACGCAGTTCTGAGAGAAAAAGTTTACACCCTTCTCACGTCTACTCTTCGACGACCTGTAAAATCGATGCTCGTGAATCTTGCTAGTTTCGATCTAAAACGATGTATCCCGTTGTTTTGAGCCGGAATACAAGTTTTCGCGCAGTTCTGAGAGATAAAGTTTACACCTTTCACTCGTCTACTCTTCGACGACTTGTAAAATCGATGCTCGTGAATTTTGCTAGTTTGAATCTAAAACGATGTATCCCTTTGTTTTGAGCCGGAATACAAGTGTTCACGCAGTTCTGAGAGAAAAAGTTTACACCTTTCTCACGTCTACTCTTCGGCGACCTGTAAAATCGATGCTCGTGAATCTTGCTAGTTTCGATCTAAAACGATGTATCCCGTTGTTTTGAGCCGGAATACAAGTTTTCGCGCAGTTCTGAGAGAAAACGTTTACACCTTTCTCTCGTCTACTCTTCGACGGCTTGTAAAATCGATGCTCATGAATTCTAATAGTTTCGCACTAAAACGATGTATCCCGTTGTTTTGAGTCGGAATACAAGTTTTCGCGCAGTTCTGAGAGAAAAAGTTTACACCTTTCTCACGTCTACTCTTCGAGGACCTGTAAAATCGATGCTCGTGAATCTTGCTAGTTTCGATCTAAAACGATGTATCCCGTTGTTTTGAGCCGGAATACAAGTGTTCACGCAGTTCTGAGAGAAAAAGTTTACACCTTTCTCACGTCTACTCTTCGACGACCTGTAAAATCGATGCTCGTGAATCTTGCTAGTTTCGATCTAAAACGATGTATCCCGTTGTTTTGAGCCGGAATACAAGTTTTCGCCCAGTTCTGAGAGAAAAAGCTTACACCTTTCTCTCGTCTACTCTTCGACGACCTGTAAAATCGATGCTCGTGAATCTTCCTAGTTTCGATCTAAAACGATGTATCCCGTTGTTTTGAGCCGGAATACAAGTTTTCGCGGAGTTCTGAGAGAAAAAGTTTACACCTTTCTCACGTCTACTCTTCGACGACCTGTAAAATCGATGCTCGTGAATCTTGCTAGTTTCGATCTAAAACGATGTATCCCGTTGTTTTGAGCCGGAATACAAGTTTTCGCGCAGTTCTGAGAGAAAAAGCTTACACCTTTTTTTCGTCTACTCTTCGACGACCTGTAAAATCGATGCTCGTGAATCTTCCTAGTTTCGATCTAAAACGATGTATCCCGTTGTTTTGAGCCGGAATACAAGTTTTCGCGCAGTTCTGAGAGAAAACGTTTACACCTTTCTCTCGTCTACTCTTCGACGACCTGTAAAATCGATGCTCGTGAATCTTGCTAGTTTCGATCTAAAACGATGTATCCCGTTGTTTTGAGCCGGAATACAAGTTTTCGCGCAGTTCTGAGAGAAAAAGTTTACACCTTTCACTCGTCTACTCTTCGACGACTTGTAAAATCGATGCTCGTGAATTTTGCTAGTTTGAATCTAAAACGATGTATCCCTTTGTTTTGAGCCGGAATACAAGTGTTCACGCAGTTCTGAGAGAAAAAGTTTACACCCTTCTCACGTCTACTCTTCGACGACCTGTAAAATCGATGCTCGTGAATCTTGCTAGTTTCGATCTAAAACGATGTATCCCGCTGTTTTGAGCCGGAATACAAGTTTTCGCGCAGTTCTGAGAGATAAAGTTTACACCTTTCACTCGTCTACTCTTCGACGACTTGTAAAATCGATGCTCGTGAATTTTGCTAGTTTGAATCTAAAACGATGTATCCCTTTGTTTTGAGCCGGAATACAAGTGTTCACGCAGTTCTGAGAGAAAAAGTTTACACCTTTCTCACGTCTACTCTTCGGCGACCTGTAAAATCGATGCTCGTGAGTCTTGCTAGTTTCGATCTAAAACGATGTATCCCGTTGTTTTGAGCCGGAATACAAGTTTTCGCGCAGTTCTGAGAGAAAAAGTTTACACCTTTCTCTCGTCTACTCTTCGATGAATTGTAAAGTCGATGCTCGTGAATTTTGCTAGTTTCGATATAAAACGATGTATCCCGTTGTTTTGAGCCGGAATACAAGTGTTCCCGCAGTTCTGAGAGAAAAAGTTTAGACCTTTCTCACGTCTACTCTTCGACGACCTGTAAAATCGATGCTCGTGAATCTTGCTAGTTTCAATCTAAAACGATGTATCCCGTTGTTTTGAGCCGGAATACAAGTTTTCGCGCAGTTCTGAGAGCAAACGTTTACACCTTTCTCTCGTCTACTCTTCGACGGCTTGTAAAATCGATGCTCATGAATTCTAATAGTTTCGATCTAAAACGATGTATCCCGTTGTTTTGAGTCGGAATACAAGTTTTCGCGCAGTTCTGAGAGAAAAAGTTTACACCTTTCTCTCGTCTACTCTTCGAGGACCTGTAAAATCGATGCTCGTGAATCTTGCTAGTTTCGATCTAAAACGATGTATCCCGTTGTTTTGAGCCGGAATACAAGTTTTCGCGCAGTTCTGAGAGAAAAAGCTTACACCTTTTTTTCGTCTACTCTTCGACGACCTGTAAAATCGATGCTCGTGAATCTTCCTAGTTTCGATCTAAAACGATGTATCCCGTTGTTTTGAGCCGGAATACAAGTTTTCGCGCAGTTCTGAGAGAAAAAGTTTACACCTTTCTCACGTCTACTCTTCGACGACCTGTAAAATCGATGCTCGTGAATCTTGCTAGTTTCGATCTAAAACGATGTATCCCGTTGTTTTGAGCCGGAATACAAGTTTTCGCGCAGTTCTGAGAGATAAAGTTTACACCTTTCACTCGTCTACTCTTCGACGACTTGTAAAATCGATGCTCGTGAATTTTGCTAGTTTGAATCTAATACAATGTATCCCTTTGTTTTGAGCCGGAATACAAGTGTTCACGCAGTTCTGAGAGAAAAAGTTTACACCTTTCTCACGTCTACTCTTCGGCGACCTGTAAAATCGATGCTCGTGAATCTTGCTAGTTTCGATCTAAAACGATGTATCCCGTTGTTTTGAGCCGGAATACAAGTTTTCGCGCAGTTCTGAGAGAAAACGTTTACACCTTTCTCTCGTCTACTCTTCGACGACCTGTAAAATCGATGCTCGTGAATCTTGCTAGTTTCGATCTAAAACGATGTATCCCGTTGTTTTGAGCCGGAATACAAGTTTTCGCGCAGTTCTGAGAGAAAAAGTTTACACCTTTCACTCGTCTACTCTTCGACGACTTGTAAAATCGATGCTCGTGAATTTTGCTAGTTTGAATCTAAAACGATGTATCCCTTTGTTTTGAGCCGGAATACAAGTGTTCACGCAGTTCTGAGAGAAAAAGTTTACACCCTTCTCACGTCTACTCTTCGACGACCTGTAAAATCGATGCTCGTGAATCTTGCTAGTTTCGATCTAAAACGATGTATCCCGTTGTTTTGAGCCGGAATACAAGTTTTCGCGCAGTTCTGAGAGATAAAGTTTACACCTTTCACTCGTCTACTCTTCGACGACTTGTAAAATCGATGCTCGTGAATTTTGCTAGTTTGAATCTAAAACGATGTACCCCTTTGTTTTGAGCCGGAATACAAGTGTTCACGCAGTTCTGAGAGAAAAAGTTTACACCTTTCTCACGTCTACTCTTCGGCGACCTGTAAAATCGATGCTCGTGAATCTTGCTAGTTTCGATCTAAAACGATGTATCCCGTTGTTTTGAGCCGGAATACAAGTTTTCGCGCAGTTCTGAGAGAAAAAGTTTACACCTTTCTCTCGTCTACTCTTCGATGAATTGTAAAGTCGATGCTCGTGAATTTTGCTAGTTTCGATATAAAACGATGTATCCCGTTGTTTTGAGCCGGAATACAAGTGTTCCCGCAGTTCTGAGAGAAAAAGTTTAGACCTTTCTCACGTCTACTCTTCGACGACCTGTAAAATCGATGCTCGTGAATCTTGCTAGTTTCAATCTAAAACGATGTATCCCGTTGTTTTGAGCCGGAATACAAGTTTTCGCGCAGTTCTGAGAGCAAACGTTTACACCTTTCTCTCGTCTACTCTTCGACGGCTTGTAAAATCGATGCTCATGAATTCTAATAGTTTCGATCTAAAACGATGTATCCCGTTGTTTTGAGTCGGAATACAAGTTTTCGCGCAGTTCTGAGAGAAAAAGTTTACACCTTTCTCTCGTCTACTCTTCGAGGACCTGTAAAATCGATGCTCGTGAATCTTGCTAGTTTCGATCTAAAACGATGTATCCCGTTGTTTTGAGCCGGAATACAAGTGTTCACGCAGTTCTGAGAGAAAAAGTTTACACCTTTCTCACGTCTACTCTTCGACGACCTGTAAAATCGATGCTCGTGAATCTTGCTAGTTTCGATCTAAAACGATGTATCCCGTTGTTTTGAGCCGGACTACAAGTTTTCGCGCAGTTCTGAGAGAAAAAGCTTACACCTTTTTTTCGTCTACTCTTCGACGACCTGTAAAATCGATGCTCGTGAATCTTCCTAGTTTCGATCTAAAACGATGTATCCCGTTGTTTTGAGCCGGAATACAAGTTTTCGCGCAGTTCTGAGAGAAAAAGTTTACACCTTTCTCACGTCTACTCTTCGACGACCTGTAAAATCGATGCTCGTGAATCTTGCTAGTTTCGATCTAAAACGATGTATCCCGTTGTTTTGAGCCGGAATACAAGTTTTCGCGCAGTTCTGAGAGATAAAGTTTACACATTTCACTCGTCTACTCTTCGACGACTTGTAAAATCGATGCTCGTGAATTTTGCTAGTTTGAATCTAAAACGATGTATCCCTTTGTTTTGAGCCGGAATACAAGTGTTCACGCAGTTCTGAGAGAAAAAGTTTACACCTTTCTCACGTCTACTCTTCGGCGACCTGTAAAATCGATGCTCGTGAATCTTGCTAGTTTCGATCTAAAACGATGTATCCCGTTGTTTTGAGCCGGAATACAAGTTTTCGCGCAGTTCTGAGAGAAAAAGTTTACACCTTTCTCTCGTCTACTCTTCGATGAATTGTAAAGTCGATGCTCGTGAATTTTGCTAGTTTCGATATAAAACGATGTATCCCGTTGTTTTGAGCCGGAATACAAGTGTTCCCGCAGTTCTGAGAGAAAAAGTTTACACCTTTCTCACGTCTACTCTTCGACGACCTGTAAAATCGATGCTCGTGAATCTTGCTAGTTTCGATCTAAAACGATGTATCCCGTTGTTTTGAGCCGGAATACAAGTTTTCGCGCAGTTCTGAGAGAAAACGTTTACACCGTTCTCTCGTCTACTCTTCGACGGCTTGTAAAATTGATGCTCATGAATTCTAATAGTTTCGCACTAAAACGATGTATCCCGTTGTTTTGAGTCGGAATACAAGTTTTCGCGCAGTTCTGAGAGAAAAAGTTTACACCTTTCTCACGACTACTCTTCGAGGACCTGTAAAATCTATGCTCGTGAATCTTGCTAGTTTCGATCTAAAACGATGTATCCCGTTGTTTTGAGCCGGAATACAAGTGTTCACGCAGTTCTGAGAGAAAAAGCTTAAACCTTTCACTCGTCTACTCTTCGATGACTTGAAAAATCGATGCTCGTGAATCTTGCTAGCTTCGATCTAAAACGATGTATCCCGTTGTTTTGAGCCGGAATACAAGTTTTCGCCCAGTTCTGAGAGAAAAAGCTTACACCTTTCTCTCGTCTACTCTTCGACGACCTGTAAAATCGATGCTCGTGAATCTTCCTAGTTTCGATCTAAAACAATGTATCCCGTTGTTTTGAGCCGGAATACAAGTTTTCGCGCAGTTCTGAGAGAAAAAGTTTACACCTTTCTCACGTCTACTCTTCGACGACCTGTAAAATCGATGCTCTTGAATCTTGCTAGTTTCGATCTAAAACGATGTGTCCCGTTGTTTTGAGCCGGAATGCAAGTTTTCGAGCAGTTCTGAGAGAAAAAGCTTACACCTTTCACTCGTCTACTCTTCGATGACTTGAAAAATCGATGCTCGTGAATCTTGCTAGCTTCGATCTAAAACGATATATCCCGTTGTTTTGAGCCGGAATACAAGTTTTCGCGCAGTTGTGAGAGAAAAAGTTTACACCTTTCACTCGTCTACTCTTCGACGACTTGTAAAATCGATGCTCGTGAATTTTGCTAGTTTGAATCTAAAACGATGTATCCCTTTGTTTTGAGCCGGAATACAAGTGTTCACGCAGTTCTGAGAGAAAAAGTTTACACCTTTCTCACGTCTACTCTTCGACGACCTGTAAAATCGATGCTCGTGAATCTTGCTAGTTTCGATCTAAAACGATGTATCCCGTTGTTTTGAGCCGGAATACAAGTTTTCGCGCAGTTCTGAGAGATAAAGTTTGCACCTTTCTCTCGTCTACTCTTCGACGACTTGTAAAATCGATGCTCGTGAATTTTCATAGTTTCGATCTAAAACGATGTATCCCGTTGTTTGGAGCCGGAACACATGTTTTCGCGCAGTTCTGAGAGAAAAAGTTTACACCTTTCTTTCTCTAGTCTTCGAGGACTTGAAAAATCGATGCTCGTGAATCTTGCTAGTTTCGATCTAAAACGATGTATCCCGTTGTTTTGAGCCGGAATACAAGTGTTCACGCAGTACTGAGAGAAAAAGTTTACACCTTTCTCACGTCTACTCTTCGACGACCTGTAAAATCGATGCTCGTGAATCTTGCTAGTTTCGATCTAAAACGATGTATCCCGTTGTTTTGAGCCGGAATACAAGTTTTCGCGCAGTTCTGAGAGAAAACGTTTACACCGTTCTCTCGTCTACTCTTCGACGGCTTGTAAAATTGATGCTCATGAATTCTAATAGTTTCGCACTAAAACGATGTATCCCGTTGTTTTGAGTCGGAATACAAGTTTTCGCGCTGTTCTGAGAGAAAAAGTTTACACCTTTCTCACGACTACTCTTCGAGGACCTGTAAAATCTATGCTCGTGAATCTTGCTAGTTTCGATCTAAAACGATGTATCCCGTTGTTTTGAGCCGGAATACAAGTGTTCACGCAGTTCTGAGAGAAAAAGCTTAAACCTTTCACTCGTCTACTCTTCGATGACTTGAAAAATCGATGCTCGTGAATCTTGCTAGCTTCGATCTAAAACGATGTATCCCGTTGTTTTGAGCCGGAATACAAGTTTTCGCCCAGTTCTGAGAGAAAAAGCTTACACCTTTCTCTCGTCTACTCTTCGACGACCTGTAAAATCGATGCTCGTGAATCTTCCTAGTTTCGATCTAAAACGATGTATCCCGTTGTTTTGAGCCGGAATACAAGTTTTCGCGCAGTTCTGAGAGAAAAAGTTTACACCTTTCTCACGTCTACTCTTCGACGACCTGTAAAATCGATGCTCTTGAATCTTGCTAGTTTCGATCTAAAACGATGTGTCCCGTTGTTTTGAGCCGGAATACAAGTTTTCGAGCAGTTCTGAGAGAAAAAGCTTACACCTTTCACTCGTCTACTCTTCGATGACTTGAAAAATCGATGCTCGTGAATCTTGCTAGCTTCGATCTAAAACGATATATCCCGTTGTTTTGAGCCGGAATACAAGTGTTCACGCAGTTCTGAGAGAAAAAGTTTACACCTTTCTCACGTCTACTCTTCGACGACTTGTAAAATCGATGCTCGTGAATCTTGCTAGTTTCGATCTGAAACGATGTATCCCGTTGTTTTGAGCCGGAATACAAGTTTTCGCGCAGTTCTGAGAGAAAACGTTTACACCTTTCTCTCGTCTACTCTTCGACGGCTTGTAAAATCGATGCTCATGAATTCTAATAGTTTCGATCTAAAACGATGTATCCCATTGTTTTGAGTCGGAATACAAGTTTTCGCGCAGTTCTGAGAGATAAAGTTTGCACCTTTCTCTCGTCTACTCTTCGACGACTTGTAAAATCGATGCTCGTGAATTTTCATAGTTTCGATCTAAAACGATGTATCCCGTTGTTTGGAGCCGGAACACATGTTTTCGCGCAGTTCTGAGAGAAAAAGTTTACACCTTTCTTTCTCTAGTCTTCGAGGACTTGAAAAATCGATGCTCGTGAATCTTGCTAGTTTCGATCTAAAACGATGTATCCCGTTGTTTTGAGCCGGAATACAAGTGTTCACGCAGTACTGAGAGAAAAAGTTTACACCTTTCTCACGTCTACTCTTCGACGACCTGTAAAATCGATGCTCGTGAATCTTGCTAGTTTCGATCTAAAACGATGTATCCCGTTGTTTTGAGCAGGAATACAAGTTTTCGCGCAGTTCTGAGAGAAAAAGCTTACACCTTTTTCTCGTCTACTCTTCGACGACCTGTAAAATCGATGCTCGTGAATCTTCCTAGTTTCGATCTAAAACGATGTATCCCGTTGTTTTGAGCCGGAATACAAGTTTTCGCGCAGTTCGGAGAGAAAACGTTTACACCTTTCTCTCGTCTACTCTTCGACGACCTGTAAAATCGATGCTCGTGAATCTTGCTAGTTTCGATCTAAAACGATGTATCCCGTTGTTTTGAGCCGGAATACAAGTTTTCGCGCAGTTGTGAGAGAAAAAGTTTACACCTTTCACTCGTCTACTCTTCGACGACTTGTAAAATCGATGCTCGTGAATTTTGCTAGTTTGAATCTAAAACGATGTATCCCTTTGTTTTGAGCCGGAATACAAGTGTTCACGCAGTTCTGAGAGAAAAAGTTTACACCTTTCTCACGTCTACTCTTCGACGACCTGTAAAATCGATGCTCGTGAATCTTGCTAGTTTCGATCTAAAACGATGTATCCCGTTGTTTTGAGCCGGAATACAAGTTTTCGCGCAGTTCTGAGAGATAAAGTTTACACCTTTCACTCGTCTACTCTTCGACGACTTGTAAAATCGATGCTCGTGAATTTTGCTAGTTTGAATCTAAAACGATGTATCCCTTTGTTTTGAGCCGGAATACAAGTGTTCACGCAGTTCTGAGAGAAAAAGTTTACCCCTTTCTCACGTCTACTCTTCGGCGACCTGTAAAATCGATGCTCGTGAATCTTGCTAGTTTCGATCTAAAACGATGTATCCCGTTGTTTTGAGCCGGAATACAAGTTTTCGCGCAGTTCTGAGAGAAAACGTTTACACCTTTCTCTCGTCTACTCTTCGACGGCTTGTAAAATCGATGCTCATGAATTCTAATAGTTTCGCACTAAAACGATGTATCCTGTTGTTTTGAGTCGGAATACAAGTTTTCGCGCAGTTCTGAGAGAAAAAGTTTACACCTTTCTCACGTCTACTCTTCGAGGACCTGTAAAATCGATGCTCGTGAATCTTGCTAGTTTCGATCTAAAACGATGTATCCCGTTGTTTTGAGCCGGAATACAAGTGTTCACGCAGTTCTGAGAGAAAAAGTTTACACCTTTCTCACGTCTACTCTTCGACGACCTGTAAAATCGATGCTCGTGAATCTTGCTAGTTTCGATCTAAAACGATGTATCCCGTTGTTTTGAGCCGGAATACAAGTTTTCGCCCAGTTCTGAGAGAAAAAGCTTACACCTTTCTCTCGTCTACTCTTCGACGACCTGTAAAATCGATGCTCGTGAATCTTCCTAGTTTCGATCTAAAACGATGTATCCCGTTGTTTTGAGCCGGAATACAAGTTTTCGCGCAGTTCTGAGAGAAAAAGTTTACACCTTTCTCACGTCTACTTTTCGACGACCTGTAAAATCGATGCTCGTGAATCTTGCTAGTTTCGATCTAAAACGATGTATCCCGTTGTTTTGAGCCGGAATACAAGTTTTCGCGCAGTTCTGAGAGATAAAGTTTACACCTTTCACTCGTCTACTCTTCGACGACTTGTAAAATCGATGCTCGTGAATTTTGCTAGTTTGAATCTAAAACGATGTATCCCTTTGTTTTGAGCCGGAATACAAGTGTTCACGCAGTTCTGAGAGAAAAAATTTACACCTTTCTCACGTCTACTCTTCGGCGACCTGTAAAATCGATGCTCGTGAATCTTGCTAGTTTCGATCTAAAACGATGTATCCCGTTGTTTTGAGCCGGAATACAAGTTTTCGCGCAGTTCTGAGAGAAAAAGTTTACACCTTTCTCTCGTCTACTCTTCGATGAATTGTAAAGTCGATGCTCGTGAATTTTGCTAGTTTTGATATAAAACGATGTATCCCGTAGTTTTGAGCCGGAATACAAGTGTTCCCGCAGTTCTGAGAGAAAAAGTTTACACCTTTCTCACGTCTACTCTTCGACGACCTGTAAAATCGATGCTCGTGAATCTTGCTAGTTTCAATCTAAAACGATGTATCCCGTTGTTTTGAGCCGGAATACAAGTTTTCGCGCAGTTCTGAGAGAAAACGTTTACACCTTTCTCTCGTCTACTCTTCGACGGCTTGTAAAATCGATGCTCATGAATTCTAATAGTTTCGCACTAAAACGATGTATCCCGTTGTTTTGAGTCGGAATACAAGTTTTCGCGCCGTTCTGAGAGAAAAAGTTTACACCTTTCTCACGACTACTCTTCGAGGACCTGTAAAATCGATGCTCGTGAATCTTGCTAGTTTCGATCTAAAACGATGTATCCCGTTGTTTTGAGCCGGAATACAAGTGTTCACGCAGTTCTGAGAGAAAAAGTTTACACCTTTCTCACGTCTACTCTTCGACGACCTGTAAAATCGATGCTCGTGAATCTTGCTAGTTTCGATCTAAAACGATGTATCCCGTTGTTTTGAGCCGGAATACAAGTTTTCGCGCAGTTGTGAGAGAAAAAGTTTACACCTTTCACTCGTCTACTCTTCGAAGACCTGTAAAATCGATGCTCGTGAATTTTGCTAGTTTGAATCTAAAACGATGTATCCCTTTGTTTTGAGCCGGAATACAAGTGTTCACGCAGTTCTGAGAGAAAAAGTTTACACCTTTCTCACGTCTACTCTTCGACGACCTGTAAAATCGATGCTCGTGAATCTTGCTAGTTTCGATCTAAAACGATGTGTCCCGTTGTTTTGAGCCGGAATACAAGTTTTCGCGCAGTTCTGAGAGAAAAAGCTTACACCTTTCTCTCGTCTACTCTTCGACGGCTTGTAAAATCGATGTTACTGAATTCTAATAGTTTCGATCTAAAACGATGTATCCCGTTGTTTTGAGTCGGAATACAAGTTTTTGCGCAGTTCTGAGAGATAAAGTTTGCACCTTTCTCTCGTCTACTCTTCGACGACTTGTAAAATCGATGCTCGTGAATTTTCATAGTTTCGATCTAAAACGATGTATCCCGTTGTTTGGAGCCGGAATACATGTTTTCGCGCAGTTCTGAGAGAAAAAGTTTACAGCTTTCTTTCTCTAGTCTTCGAGGACTTGAAAAATCGATGCTCGTGAATCTTGCTAGTTTCGATCTAAAACGATGTATCCCGTTGTTTTGAGCCGGAATACAAGTGTTCATGCAGTTCTGAGAGAAAACGTTTACACCTTTCTCACGTCTACTCTTCGACGACCTGTAAAATCGATGCTCGTGAATCTTGCTAGTTTCGATCTAAAACGATGTATCCCGTTGTTTTGAGCCGGAATACAAGTTTTCGCGCAGTTCTGAGAGAAAAAGCTTACACCTTTTTCTCGTCTACTCTTCGACGACCTCTAAAATCGATGCTCGTGAATCTTCCTAGTTTCGATCTAAAACGATGTATCCCGTTGTTTTGAGCCGGAATACAAGTTTTCGCGCAGTTCTGAGAGAAAACGTTTACACCTTTCTCTCGTCTACTCTTCGACGACCTGTAAAATCGATGCTCGTGAATCTTGCTAGTTTCGATCTAAAACGATGTATCCCGTTGTTTTGAGCCGGAATACAAGTTTTCGCGCAGTTCTGAGAGAAAAAGTTTACACCTTTCACTCGTCTACTCTTCGACGACTTGTAAAATCGATGCTCGTGAATTTTGCTAGTTTGAATCTAAAACGATGTATCCCTTTGTTTTGAGCCGGAATACAAGTGTTCACGCAGTTCTGAGAGAAAAAGTTTACACCTTTCTCACGTCTACTCTTCGACGACCTGTAAAATTGATGCTCGTGAATCTTGCTAGTTTCGATCTAAAACGATGTATCCCGTTGTTTTGAGCCGGAATACAAGTTTTCGCGCAGTTCTGAGAGAAAAAGTTTACACCTTTCTCACGTCTACTCTTCGACGACCTGTAAAATCGATGCTCGTGAATCTTGCTAGTTTCGATCTAAAACGATGTGTCCCGTTGTTTTGAGCCGGAATACAAGTTTTCGCGCAGTTCTGAGAGAAAAAGCTTACACCTTTCACTCGTCTATCTTCGATGACTTGAAAAATCGATGCTCGTGAATCTTGCTAGCTTCGATCTAAAACGATATATCCCGTTGTTTTGAGCCGGAATACAAGTGTTCACGCAGTTCTGAGAGAAAAAGTTTACACCTATCTCACGTCTACTCTTCGACGACCTGTAAAATCGATGCTCGTGAATCTTGCTAGTTTCGATCTAAAACGATGTATCTAGTTGTTTTGAGCCGGAATACAAGTTTTCGCGCAGTTCTGAGAGAAAACGTTTACACCTTTCTCTCGTCTACTCTTCGACGGCTTGTAAAATCGATGCTCATGAATTCTAATAGTTTCGATCTAAAACGATGTATCCCGTTGTTTTGAGTCGGAATACAAGTTTTTGCGCAGTTCTGAGAGATAAAGTTTGCACCTTTCTCTCGTCTACTCTTCGACGACTTGTAAATCGATGCTCGTGAATTTTCATAGTTTCGATCTAAAACGATGTATCCCGTTGTTTGGAGCCGGAATACATGTTTTCGCGCAGTTCTGAGAGAAAAAGTTTACAGCTTTCTTTCTCTAGTCTTCGAGGACTTGAAAAATCGATGCTCGTGAATCTTGCTAGTTTCGATCTAAAACGATGTATCCCGTTGTTTTGAGCCGGAATACAAGTGTTCACGCAGTTCTGAGAGAAAAAGTTTACACCTTTCTCACGTCTACTCTTCGACGACCTGTAAAATCGATGCTCGTGAATCTTGCTAGTTTCGATCTAAAACGATGTATCCCGTTGTTTTGAGCCGGAATACAAGTTTTCGCGCAGTTCTGAGAGAAAAAGCTTACACCTTTTTCTCGTCTACTCTTCGACGACCTCTAAAATCGATGCTCGTGAATCTTCCTAGTTTCGATCTAAAACGATGTATCCCGTTGTTTTGAGCCGGAATACAAGTTTTCGCGCAGTTCTGAGAGAAAACGTTTACACCTTTCTCTCGTCTACTCTTCGACGACCTGTAATATCGATGCTCGTGAATCTTGCTAGTTTTGATCTAAAACGATGTATCCCGTTGTTTTGAGCCGGAATACAAGTTTTCGCGCAGTTCTGAGAGAAAAAGTTTACACCTTTCACTCGTCTACTCTTCGACGACTTGTAAAATCGATGCTCGTGAATTTTGCTAGTTTGAATCTAAAACGATGTATCCCTTTGTTTTGAGCCGGAATACAAGTGTTCACGCAGTTCTGAGAGAAAAAGTTTACACCTTTCTCACGTCTACTCTTCGGCGACCTGTAAAATCGATGCTCGTGAATCTTGCTAGTTTCGATCTAAAACGATGTATCCCGTTGTTTTGAGCCGGAATACAAGTTTTCGCGCAGTTCTGAGAGAAAAAGTTTACACCTTTCTCTCGTCTACTCTTCGATGAATTGTAAAGTCGATGCTCGTGCATTTTGCTAGTTTCGATATAAAACGATGTATCCCGTTGTTTTGAGCCGGAATACAAGTGTTCCCGCAGTTCTGAGAGAAAAAGTTTACACCTTTCTCACGTCTACTCTTCGACGACCTGTAAAATCGATGCTCGTGAATCTTGCTAGTTTCGATCTAAAACGATGTATCCCGTTGTTTTGAGCCGGAATACAAGTTTTCGCGCAGTTCTGAGAGAAAACGTTTACACCTTTCTCTCGTCTACTCTTCGACGGCTTGTAAAATCGATGCTCATGAATTCTAATAGTTTCGCACTAAAACGATGTATTCCGTTGTTTTGAGTCGGAATACAAGTTTTCGCGCAGTTCTGAGAGAAAAAGTTTACACCTTTCTCACGTCTACTCTTCGAGGACCTGTAAAATCGATGCTCGTGAATCTTGCTAGTTTCGATCTAAAACGATGTATCCCGTTGTTTTGAGCCGGAATACAAGTGTTCACGCAGTTCTGAGAGAAAAAGTTTACACCTTTCTCACGTCTACTCTTCGACGACCTGTAAAATCGATGCTCGTGAATCTTGCTAGTTTCGATCTAAAACGATGTATCCCGTTGTTTTGAGCCGGAATACAAGTTTTCGCCCAGTTCTGAGAGAAAAAGCTTACACCTTTCTCTCGTCTACTCTTCGATGAATTGTAAAGTCGATGCTCGTGAATTTTGCTAGTTTCGATATAAAACGATGTATCCCGTTGTTTTGAGCCGGAATACAAGTGTTCCCGCAGTTCTGGGAGAAAAAGTTTACACCTTTCTCACGTCTACTCTTCGACGACCTGTAAAATCGATGCTCGTGAATCTTGCTAGTTTCGATCTAAAACGATGTATCCCGTTGTTTTGAGCCGGAATACAAGTTTTCGCGCAGTTCTGAGAGAAAACGTTTACACCTTTCTCTCGTCTACTCTTCGACGGCTTGTAAAATCGATGCTCATGAATTCTAATAGTTTCGCACTAAAACGATGTATTCCGTTGTTTTGAGTCGGAATACAAGTTTTCGCGCAGTTCTGAGAGAAAAAGTTTACACCTTTCTCACGTCTACTCTTCGAGGACCTGTAAAATCGATGCTCGTGAATCTTGCTAGTTTCGATCTAAAACGATGTATCCCGTTGTTTTGAGCCGGAATACAAGTGTTCCCGCAGTTCTGAGAGAAAAAGTTTACACCTTTCTCACGTCTACTCTTCGACGACCTGTAAAATCGATGCTCGTGAATCTTGCTAGTTTCGATCTAAAACGATGTATCCCGTTGTTTTGAGCCGGAATACAAGTTTTCGCCCAGTTCTGAGAGAAAAAGCTTACACCTTTCTCTCGTCTACTCTTCGACGACCTGTAAAATCGATGCTCGTGAATCTTCCTAGTTTCGATCTAAAACGATGTATCCCGTTGTTTTGAGCCGGAATACAAGTTTTCGCGCAGTTCTGAGAGAAAAAGTTTACACCTTTCTCACGTCTACTCTTCGACGACCTGTAAAATCGATGCTCGTGAATCTTGCTAGTTTCGATCTAAAACGATGTATCCCGTTGTTTTGAGCCGGAATACAAGTTTTCGCGCAGTTCTGAGAGATAAAGTTTACACCTTTCACTCGTCTACTCTTCGACGACTTGTAAAATCGATGCTCGTGAATTTTGCTAGTTTGAATCTAAAACGATGTATCCCTTTGTTTTGAGCCGGAATACAAGTGTTCACGCAGTTCTGAGAGAAAAAGTTTACACCTTTCTCACGTCTACTCTTCGGCGACCTGTAAAATCGATGCTCGTGAATCTTGCTAGTTTCGATCTAAAACGATGTATCCCGTTGTTTTGAGCCGGAATACAAGTTTTCGCGCAGTTCTGAGAGAAAAAGTTTACACCTTTCTCTCGTGTACTCTTCGATGAATTGTAAAGTCGATGCTCGTGAATTTTGCTAGTTTTGATATAAAACGATGTATCCCGTTGTTTTGAGCCGGAATACAAGTGTTCCCGCAGTTCTGAGAGAAAAAGTTTACACCTTTCTCACGTCTACTCTTCGACGACCTGTAAAATTGATGCTCGTGAATCTTGCTAGTTTCAATCTAAAACGATGTATCCCGTTGTTTTGAGCCGGAATACAAGTTTTCGCGCAGTTCTGAGAGAAAACGTTTACACCTTTCTCTCGTCTACTCTTCGACGGCTTGTAAAATCGATGCTCATGAATTCTAATAGTTTCGCACTAAAACGATGTATCCCGTTGTTTTGAGTCGGAATACAAGTTTTCGCGCCGTTCTGAGAGAAAAAGTTTACACCTTTCTCACGACTACTCTTCGAGGACCTGTAAAATCGGTGCTCGTGAATCTTGCTAGTTTCGATCTAAAACGATGTATCCCGTTGTTTTGAGCCGGAATACAAGTGTTCACGCAGTTCTGAGAGAAAAAGTTTACACCTTTCTCACGTCTACTCTTCGACGACCTGTAAAATCGATGCTCGTGAATCTTGCTAGTTTCGATCTAAAACGATGTATCCCGTTGTTTTGAGCCGGAATACAAGTTTTCGCCCAGTTCTGAGAGAAAAAGCTTACACCTTTCTCTCGTCTACTCTTCGACGACCTGTAAAATCGATGCTCGTGAATCTTCCTAGTTTCGATCTAAAACGATGTATCCCGTTGTTTTGAGCCGGAATACAAGTTTTCGCGCAGTTCTGAGAGAAAAAGTTTACACCTTTCTCACGTCTACTCTTCGACGACCTGTAAAATCGATGCTCGTGAATCTTGCTAGTTTCGATCTAAAACGATGTGTCCCGTTGTTTTGAGCCGGAATACAAGTTTTCGCGCAGTTCTGAGAGAAAAAGCTTACACCTTTCACTCGTCTACTCTTCGATGACTTGAAAAATCGATGCTCGTGAATCTTGCTAGCTTCGATCTAAAACGATATATCCCGTTGTTTTGAGCCGGAATACAAGTGTTCACGCAGTTCTGAGAGAAAAAGTTTACACCTTTCTCACGTCTACTCTTCGACGACCTGTAAAATCGATGCTCGTGAATCTTGCTAGTTTCGATCTAAAACGATGTATCCCGTTGTTTTGAGCCGGAATACAAGTTTTCGCGCAGTTCTGAGAGAAAACGTTTACACCTTTCTCTCGTCTACTCTTCGACGGCTTGTAAAATCGATGTTCATGAATTCTAATAGTTTCGCTCTAAAACGATGTATCCCGTTGTTTTGAGTCGGAATACAAGTTTTTGCGCAGTTCTGAGAGATAAAGTTTGCACCTTTCTCTCGTCTACTCTTCGACGACTTGTAAAATCGATGCTCGTGAATTTTCATAGTTTCGATCTAAAACGATGTATCCCGTTGTTTGGAGCCGGAATACATGTTTTCGCGCAGTTCTGAGAGAAAAAGTTTACAGCTTTCTTTCTCTAGTCTTCGAGGACTTGAAAAATCGATGCTCGTGAATCTTGCTAGTTTCGATCTAAAACGATGTATCCCGTTGTTTTGAGCCGGAATACAAGTGTTCACGCAGTTCTGAGAGAAAACGTTTACACCTTTCTCACGTCTACTCTTCGACGACCTGTAAAATCGATGCTCGTGAATCTTGCTAGTTTCGATCTAAAACGATGTATCCCGTTGTTTTGAGCCGGAATACAAGTTTTCGCGCAGTTCTGAGAGAAAAAGCTTACACCTTTTTCTCGTCTACTCTTCGACGACCTCTAAAATCGATGCTCGTGAATCTTCCTAGTTTCGATCTAAAACGATGTATCCCGTTGTTTTGAGCCGGAATACAAGTTTTCGCGCAGTTCTGAGAGAAAACGTTTACACCTTTCTCTCGTCTACTCTTCGACGACCTGTAAAATCGATGCTCGTGAATCTTGCTAGTTTCGATCTAAAACGATGTATCCCGTTGTTTTGAGCCGGAATACAAGTTTTCGCGCAGTTCTGAGAGAAAAAGTTTACACCTTTCACTCGTCTACTCTTCGACGACTTGTAAAATCGATGCTCGTGAATTTTGCTAGTTTGAATCTAAAACGATGTATCCCTTTGTTTTGAGTCGGAATACAAGTGTTCACGCAGTTCTGAGAGAAAAAGTTTACACCTTTCTCACGTCTACTCTTCGACGACCTGTAAAATTGATGCTCGTGAATCTTGCTAGTTTCGATCTAAAACGATGTATCCCGTTGTTTTGAGCCGGAATACAAGTTTTCGCGCAGTTCTGAGAGAAAAAGTTTACACCTTTCTCACGTCTACTCTTCGACGACCTGTAAAATCGATGCTCGTGAATCTTGCTAGTTTCGATCTAAAACGATGTGTCCCGTTGTTTTGAGCCGGAATACAAGTTTTCGCGCAGTTCTGAGAGAAAAAGCTTACACCTTTCACTCGTCTATCTTCGATGACTTGAAAAATCGATGCTCGTGAATCTTGCTAGCTTCGATCTAAAACGATATATCCCGTTGTTTTGAGCCGGAATACAAGTGTTCACGCAGTTCTGAGAGAAAAAGTTTACACCTATCTCACGTCTACTCTTCGACGACCTGTAAAATCGATGCTCGTGAATCTTGCTAGTTTCGATCTAAAACGATGTATCCCGTTGTTTTGAGCCGGAATACAAGTTTTCGCGCAGTTCTGAGAGAAAACGTTTACACCTTTCTCTCGTCTACTCTTCGACGGCTTGTAAAATCGATGCTCATGAATTCTAATAGTTTCGATCTAAAACGATGTATCCCGTTGTTTTGAGTCGGAATACAAGTTTTTGCGCAGTTCTGAGAGATAAAGTTTGCACCTTTCTCTCGTCTACTCTTCGACGACTTGTAAATCGATGCTCGTGAATTTTCATAGTTTCGATCTAAAACGATGTATCCCGTTGTTTGGAGCCGGAATACATGTTTTCGCGCAGTTCTGAGAGAAAAAGTTTACAGCTTTCTTTCTCTAGTCTTCGAGGACTTGAAAAATCGATGCTCGTGAATCTTGCTAGTTTCGATCTAAAACGATGTATCCCGTTGTTTTGAGCCGGAATACAAGTGTTCACGCAGTTCTGAGAGAAAAAGTTTACACCTTTCTCACGTCTACTCTTCGACGACCTGTAAAATCGATGCTCGTGAATCTTGCTAGTTTCGATCTAAAACGATGTATCCCGTTGTTTTGAGCCGGAATACAAGTTTTCGCGCAGTTCTGAGAGAAAAAGCTTACACCTTTTTCTCGTCTACTCTTCGACGACCTCTAAAATCGATGCTCGTGAATCTTACTAGTTTCGATCTAAAACGATGTATCCCGTTGTTTTGAGCCGGAATACAAGTTTTCGCGCAGTTCTGAGAGAAAACGTTTACACCTTTCTCTCGTCTACTCTTCGACGACCTGTAATATCGATGCTCGTGAATCTTGCTAGTTTCGATCTAAAACGATGTATCCCGTTGTTTTGAGCCGGAATACAAGTTTTCGCGCAGTTCTGAGAGAAAAAGTTTACACCTTTCACTCGTCTACTCTTCGACGACTTGTAAAATCGATGCTCGTGAATTTTGCTAGTTTGAATCTAAAACGATGTATCCCGTTGTTTTGAGCCGGAATACAAGTGTTCCCGCAGTTCTGAGAGAAAAAGTTTACACCTTTCTCACGTCTACTCTTCGACGACCTGTAAAATCGATGCTCGTGAATCTTGCTAGTTTCGATCTAAAACGATGTATCTCGTTGTTTTGAGCCGGAATACAAGTTTTCGCGCAGTTCTGAGAGAAAACGTTTACACCTTTCTCTCGTCTACTCTTCGACGGCTTGTAAAATCGATGCTCATGAATTCTAATAGTTTCGCACTAAAACGATGTATTCCGTTGTTTTGAGTCGGAATACAAGTTTTCGCGCAGTTCTGAGAGAAAAAGTTTACACCTTTCTCACGTCTACTCTTCGAGGACCTGTAAAATCGATGCTCGTGAATCTTGCTAGTTTCGATCTAAAACGATGTATCCCGTTGTTTTGAGCCGGAATACAAGTGTTCACGCAGTTCTGAGAGAAAAAGTTTACACCTTTCTCACGTCTACTCTTCGACGACCTGTAAAATCGATGCTCGTGAATCTTGCTAGTTTCGATCTAAAACGATGTATCCCGTTGTTTTGAGCCGGAATACAAGTTTTCGCCCAGTTCTGAGAGAAAAAGCTTACACCTTTCTCTCGTCTACTCTTCGATGAATTGTAAAGTCGATGCTCGTGAATTTTGCTAGTTTCGATATAAAACGATGTATCCCGTTGTTTTGAGCCGGAATACAAGTGTTCCCGCAGTTCTGAGAGAAAAAGTTTACACCTTTCTCACGTCTACTCTTCGACGACCTGTAAAATCGATGCTCGTGAATCTTGCTAGTTTCGATCTAAAACGATGTATCCCGTTGTTTTTAGCCGGAATACAAGTTTTCGCGCAGTTCTGAGAGAAAACGTTTACACCTTTCTCTCGTCTACTCTTCGACGGCTTGTAAAATCGATGCTCATGAATTCTAATAGTTTCGCACTAAAACGATGTATTCCGTTGTTTTGAGTCGGAATACAAGTTTTCGCGCAGTTCTGAGAGAAAAAGTTTACACCTTTCTCACGTCTACTCTTCGAGGACCTGTAAAATCGATGCTCGTGAATCTTGCTAGTTTCGATCTAAAACGATGTATCCCGTTGTTTTGAGCCGGAATACAAGTGTTCACGCAGTTCTGAGAGAAAAAGTTTACACCTTTCTCACGTCTACTCTTCGACGACCTGTAAAATCGATGCTCGTGAATCTTGCTAGTTTCGATCTAAAACGATGTATCCCGTTGTTTTGAGCCGGAATACAAGTTTTCGCCCAGTTCTGAGAGAAAAAGCTTACACCTTTCTCTCGTCTACTCTTCGACGACCTGTAAAATCGATGCTCGTGAATCTTCCTAGTTTCGATCTAAAACGATGTATCCCGTTGTTTTGAGCCGGAATACAAGTTTTCGCGCAGTTCTGAGAGAAAAAGTTTACACCTTTCTCACGTCTACTCTTCGACGACCTGTAAAATCGATGCTCGTGAATCTTGCTAGTTTCGATCTAAAACGATGTGTCCCGTTGTTTTGAGCCGGAATACAAGTTTTCGCGCAGTTTTGAGAGAAAAAGCTTACGCCTTTCACTCGTCTACTCTTCGATGACTTGAAAAATTGATGCTCGTGAATCTTGCTAGCTTCGATCTAAAACGATATATCCCGTTGTTTTGGGCCGGAATACAAGTTTTCGCGCAGTTCTGAGAGAAAACGTTTACACCTTTCTCTCGTCTACTCTTCGACGGCTTGTAAAATCGATGCTCGTGAATTTTCATAGTTTCGATCTAAAACGATGTATCCCGTTGTTTGGAGCCGGAATACATGTTTTCGCGCAGTTCTGAGAGAAAAAGTTTACAGCTTTCTTTCTCTAGTCTTCGAGGACTTGAAAAATCGATGCTCGTGAATCTTGCTAGTTTCGATCTAAAACGATGTATCCCGTTGTTTTGAGCCGGAATACAAGTGTTCACGCAGTTCTGAGAGAAAACGTTTACACCTTTCTCACGTCTACTCTTCGACGACCTGTAAAATCGATGCTCGTGAATCTTGCTAGTTTCGATCTAAAACGATGTATCCCGTTGTTTTGAGCCGGAATACAAGTTTTCGCGCAGTTCTGAGAGAAAAAGCTTACACCTTTCTCTCGTCTACTCTTCGACGACCTGTAAAATCGATGCTCGTGAATCTTGCTAGTTTCGATCTAAAACGATGTATCCCGTTGTTTTGAGCCGGAATACAAGTTTTCGCGCAGTTCTGAGAGAAAAAGTTTACACCTTTCACTCGTCTACTCTTCGACGACTTGTAAAATCGATGCTCGTGAATTTTGCTAGTTTGAATCTAAAACGATGTATCCCTTTGTTTTGAGCCGGAATACAAGTGTTCACGCAGTTCTGAGAGAAAAAGTTTACACCTTTCTCACGTCTACTCTTCGACGACCTGTAAAATTGATGCTCGTGAATCTTGCTAGTTTCGATCTAAAACGATGTATCCCGTTGTTTTGAGCCGGAATACAAGTTTTCGCGCAGTTCTGAGAGAAAAAGTTTACACCTTTCTCACGTCTACTCTTCGACGACCTGTAAAATCGATGCTCGTGAATCTTGCTAGTTTCGATCTAAAACGATGTGTCCCGTTGTTTTGAGCCGGAATACAAGTTTTCGCGCAGTTCTAAGAGAAAAAGCTTACACCTTTCACTCGTCTATCTTCGATGACTTGAAAAATCGATGCTCGTGAATCTTGCTAGCTTCGATCTAAAACGATATATCCCGTTGTTTTGAGCCGGAATACAAGTGTTCACGCAGTTCTGAGAGAAAAAGTTTACACCTATCTCACGTCTACTCTTCGACGACCTGTAAAATCGATGCTCGTGAATCTTGCTAGTTTCGATCTAAAACGATGTATCCCGTTGTTTTGAGCCGGAATACAAGTTTTCGCGCAGTTCTGAGAGAAAACGTTTACACCTTTCTCTCGTCTACTCTTCGACGGCTTGTAAAATCGATGCTCATGAATTCTAATAGTTTCGATCTAAAACGATGTATCCCGTTGTTTTGAGTCGGAATACAAGTTTTTGCGCAGTTCTGAGAGATAAAGTTTGCACCTTTCTCTCGTCTACTCTTCGACGACTTGTAAATCGATGCTCGTGAATTTTCATAGTTTCGATCTAAAACGATGTATCCCGTTGTTTGGAGCCGGAATACATGTTTTCGCGCAGTTCTGAGAGAAAAGGTTTACAGCTTTCTTTCTCTAGTCTTCGAGGACTTGAAAAATCGATGCTCGTGAATCTTGCTAGTTTCGATCTAAAACGATGTATCCCGTTGTTTTGAGCCGGAATACAAGTGTTCACGCAGTTCTGAGAGAAAAAGTTTACACCTTTCTCACGTCTACTCTTCGACGACCTGTAAAATCGATGCTCGTGAATCTTGCTAGTTTCGATCTAAAACGATGTATCCCGTTGTTTTGAGCCGGAATACAAGTTTTCGCGCAGTTCTGAGAGAAAAAGCTTACACCTTTTTCTCGTCTACTCTTCGACGACCTCTAAAATCGATGCTCGTGAATCTTACTAGTTTCGATCTAAAACGATGTATCCCGTTGTTTTGAGCCGGAATACAAGTTTTCGCGCAGTTCTGAGAGAAAACGTTTACACCTTTCTCTCGTCTACTCTTCGACGACCTGTAATATCGATGCTCGTGAATCTTGCTAGTTTCGATCTAAAACGATGTATCCCGTTGTTTTGAGCCGGAATACAAGTTTTCGCGCAGTTCTGAGAGAAAAAGTTTACACCTTTCACTCGTCTACTCTTCGACGACTTGTAAAATCGATGCTCGTGAATTTTGCTAGTTTGAATCTAAAACGATGTATCCCGTTGTTTTGAGCCGGAATACAAGTGTTCCCGCAGTTCTGAGAGAAAAAGTTTACACCTTTCTCACGTCTACTCTTCGACGACCTGTAAAATCGATGCTCGTGAATCTTGCTAGTTTCGATCTAAAACGATGTATCCCGTTGTTTTGAGCCGGAATACAAGTTTTCGCGCAGTTCTGAGAGAAAACGTTTACACCTTTCTCTCGTCTACTCTTCGACGGCTTGTAAAATCGATGCTCATGAATTCTAATAGTTTCGCACTAAAACGATGTATTCCGTTGTTTTGAGTCGGAATACAAGTTTTCGCGCAGTTCTGAGAGAAAAAGTTTACACCTTTCTCACGTCTACTCTTCGAGGACCTGTAAAATCGATGCTCGTGAATCTTGCTAGTTTCGATCTAAAACGATGTATCCCGTTGTTTTGAGCCGGAATACAAGTGTTCACGCAGTTCTGAGAGAAAAAGTTTACACCTTTCTCACGTCTACTCTTCGACGACCTGTAAAATCGATGCTCGTGAATCTTGCTAGTTTCGATCTAAAACGATGTATCCCGTTGTTTTGAGCCGGAATACAAGTTTTCGCCCAGTTCTGAGAGAAAAAGCTTACACCTTTCTCTCGTCTACTCTTCGATGAATTGTAAAGTCGATGCTCGTGAATTTTGCTAGTTTCGATATAAAACGATGTATCCCGTTGTTTTGAGCCGGAATACAAGTGTTCCCGCAGTTCTGAGAGAAAAAGTTTACACCTTTCTCACGTCTACTCTTCGAGGACCTGTAAAATCGATGCTCGTGAATCTTGCTAGTTTCGATCTAAAACGATGTATCCCGTTGTTTTGAGCCGGAATACAAGTGTTCACGCAGTTCTGAGAGAAAAAGTTTACACCTTTCTCACGTCTACTCTTCGACGACCTGTAAAATCGATGCTCGTGAATCTTGCTAGTTTCGATCTAAAACGATGTATCCCGTTGTTTTGAGCCGGAATACAAGTTTTCGCCCAGTTCTGAGAGAAAAAGCTTACACCTTTCTCTCGTCTACTCTTCGACGACCTGTAAAATCGATGCTCGTGAATCTTCCTAGTTTCGATCTAAAACGATGTATCCCGTTGTTTTGAGCCGGAATACAAGTTTTCGCGCAGTTCTGAGAGAAAAAGTTTACACCTTTCTCACGTCTACTCTTCGACGACCTGTAAAATCGATGCTCGTGAATCTTGCTAGTTTCGATCTAAAACGATGTGTCCCGTTGTTTTGAGCCGGAATACAAGTTTTCGCGCAGTTTTGAGAGAAAAAGCTTACGCCTTTCACTCGTCTACTCTTCGATGACTTGAAAAATTGATGCTCGTGAATCTTGCTAGCTTCGATCTAAAACGATATATCCCGTTGTTTTGGGCCGGAATACAAGTTTTCGCGCAGTTCTGAGAGAAAACGTTTACACCTTTCTCTCGTCTACTCTTCGACGGCTTGTAAAATCGATGCTCATGAATTCTAATAGTTTCGATCTAAAACGATGTATCCCGTTGTTTTGAGTCGGAATACAAGTTTTCGCGCAGTTCTGAGAGAAAAAGTTTCCACCTTTCTCACGTCTACTCTTCGACGACCTGTAAAATTGATGCTCGTGAATCTTGCTAGTTTCGATCTAAAACGATGTATCCCGTTGTTTTGAGCCGGAATACAAGTTTTCGCGCAGTTCTGAGAGAAAACTTTTACACCTTTCTCTCGTCTACTCTTCGACGGCTTGTAAAATCGATGCTCATGAATTCTAATAATTTCGATCTAAAACGATGTATCCCGTTGTTTTGAGTCGGAATACAAGTTTTCGCGCAGTTCTGAGAGAAAAAGTTTACACCTTTCTCTCGTCTACTCTTCGAGGACCTGTAAAATCGATGCTCGTGAATCTTGCTAGTTTCGATCTAAAACGATGTATCCCGTTGTTTTGAGCCGGAATACAAGTGTTCACGCAGTTCTGAGAGAAAAAGTTTACACCTTTCTCACGTCTACTCTTCGACGACCTGTAAAATCGATGCTCGTGAATCTTGCTAGTTTCGATCTAAAACGATGTATCCCGTTGTTTTGAGCCGGAATACAAGTTTTCGCGCAGTTCTGAGAGAAAAAGCTTACACCTTTTTCTCGTCTACTCTTCGACGACCTGTAAAATCGATGCTCGTGAATCTTCCTAGTTTCGATCTAAAACGATGTATCCCGTTGTTTTGAGCCGGAATACAAGTTTTCGCGCAGTTCTGAGAGAAAACGTTTACGCCTTTCTCTCGTCTACTCTTCGACGACCTGTAAAATCGATGCTCGTGAATCTTGCTAGTTTCGATCTAAAACGATGTATCCCGTTGTTTTGAGCCGGAATACAAGTTTTCGCGCAGTTCTGAGAGAAAAAGTTTACACCTTTCACTCGTCTACTCTTCGACGACTTGTAAAATCGATGCTCGTGAATTTTGCTAGTTTGAATCTAAAACGATGTATCCCTTTGTTTTGAGCCGGAATACAAGTGTTCACGCAGTTCTGAGAGAAAAAGTTTACACCTTTCTCACGTCTACTCTTCGACGACCTGTAAAATCGATGCTCGTGAATCTTGCTAGTTTTGATCTAAAACGATGTATCCCGTTGTTTTGAGCCGGAATACAAGTTTTCGCGCAGTTCTGAGAGATAAAGTTTACACCTTTCACTCGTCTACTCTTCGACGACTTGTAAAATCGATGCTCGTGAATTTTGCTAGTTTGAATCTAAAACGATGTATCCCTTTGTTTTGAGCCGGAATACAAGTGTTCACGCAGTTCTGAGAGAAAAAGTTTACACCTTTCTCACGTCTACTCTTCGGCGACCTGTAAAATCGATGCTCGCGAATCTTGCTAGTTTCGATCTAAAACGATGTATCCCGTTGTTTTGAGCCGGAATACAAGTTTTCGCGCAGTTCTGAGAGAAAAAGTTTACACCTTTCTCTCGTCTACTCTTCGATGAACTGTAAAGTCGATGCTCGTGAATTTTGCTAGTTTCGATATAAAACGATGTATCCCGTTGTTTTGAGCCGGAATACAAGTGTTCCCGCAGTTCTGAGAGAAAAAGTTTACACCTTTCTCACGTCTACTCTTCGACTACCTGTAAAATCGATGCTCGTGATTCTTGCTAGTTTCGATCTAAAACGATGTATCCCGTTGTTTTGAGCCGGAATACAAGTTTTCGCGCAGTTCTGAGAGAAAACGTTTACACCTTTCTCTCGTCTACTCTTCGACGGCTTGTAAAATTGATGCTCATGAATTCTAATAGTTTCGCACTAAAACGATGTATCCCGTTGTTTTGAGTCGGAATACAAGTTTTCGCGCAGTTCAGAGAGAAAAAGTTTACACCTTTCTCACGACTACTCTTCGAGGACCTGTAAAATCGATGCTCGTGAATCTTGCTAGTTTCGATTTAAAACGATGTATCCGTTGTTTTGAGCCGGAATACAAGTGTTCACGCAGTTCTGAGAGAAAAAGTTTACACCTTTCTCACGTCTACTCTTCGACGACCTGTAAAATCGATGCTCGTGAATCTTGCTAGTTTCGATCTAAAACGATGTATCCGTTGTTTTGAGCCGGAATACAAGTTTTCGCCCAGTTCTGAGAGAAAAAGCTTACACCTTTCTCTCGTCTACTCTTCGACGACCTGTAAAATCGATGCTCGTGAATCTTCCTAGTTTCGATCTAAAACGATGTATCCCGTTGTTTTGAGCCGGAATACAAGTTTTCGCGCAGTTCTGAGAGAAAAAGTTTACACCTTTTCTCACGTCTACTCTTCGACGACCTGTAAAATCGATGCTCGTGAATCTTGCTAGTTTCGATCTAAAACGACTGTGTCCCGTTGTTTTGAGCCGGAATACAAGTTTTCGCGCAGTTCTGAGAGAAAAAGCTTACACCTTTCACTCGTCTACTCTTCGATGACTTGAAAAATCAATGCTCGTGAATCTTGCTAGCTTCGATCTAAAACGATATATCCCGTTGTTTTGAGCCGGAATACAAGTGTTCACGCAGTTCTGAGAGAAAACGTTTACACCTTTCTCACGTCTACTCTTCGACGACCTGTAAAATCGATGCTCGTGAATCTTGCTAGTTTCGATCTAAAACGTTGTATCCCGTTGTTTTGAGCCGGAATACAAGTTTTCGCGCAGTTCTGAGAGAAAAAGTTTCCACCTTTCTCACGTCTACTCTTCGACGACCTGTAAAATTGATGCTCGTGAATCTTGCTAGTTTCGATCTAAAACGATGTATCCCGTTGTTTTGAGCCGGAATACAAGTTTTCGCGCAGTTCTGAGAGAAAACGTTTACACCTTTCTCTCGTCTACTCTTCGACGGCTTGTAAAATCGATGCTCATGAATTCTAATAATTTCGATCTAAAACGATGTATCCCGTTGTTTTGAGTCGGAATACAAGTTTTCGCGCAGTTCTGAGAGAAAAAGTTTACACCTTTCTCTCGTCTACTCTTCGAGGACCTGTAAAATCGATGCTCGTGAATCTTGCTAGTTTCGATCTAAAGCGATGTATCCCGTTGTTTTGAGCCGGAATACAAGTGTTCACGCAGTTCTGAGAGAAAAAGTTTACACCTTTCTCACGTCTACTCTTCGACGACCTGTAAAATCGATGCTCGTGAATCTTGCTAGTTTCGATCTAAAACGATGTATCCCGTTGTTTTGAGCCGGAATACAAGTTTTCGCGCAGTTCTGAGAGAAAAAGCTTACACACTTTTTCTCGTCTACTCTTCGACGACCTGTAAAATCGATGCTCGTGAATCTTCCTAGTTTCGATCTAAAACGATGTATCCCGTTGTTTTGAGCCGGATATACAAGTTTTCGCGCAGTTCTGAGAGAAAACGTTTACACCTTTCTCTCGTCTACTCTTCGATGACCTGTAAAATCGATGCTCGTGAATCTTGCTAGTTTCGATCTAAAACGATGTATCCCGTTGTTTTGAGCCGGAATACAAGTTTTCGCGCAGTTCTGAGAGAAAAAGTTTACACCTTTCACTCGTCTACTCTTCGACGACTTGTAAAATCGATGCTCGTGAATTTTGCTAGTTTGAATCTAAAACGATGTATCCCTTTGTTTTGAGCCGGAATACAAGTTTTCGCGCAGTTCTGAGAGAAAAAGCTTACACCTTTTTCTCGTCTACTCTTCGACGACCTGTAAAATCGATGCTCGTGAATCTTCCTAGTTTCGATCTAAAAACGATGTATCCCGTTGTTTTGAGCCGGAATACAAGTTTTCGCGCAGTTCTGAGAGAAAACGTTTACGCCTTCTCTCGTCTACTCTTCGACGACCTGTAAAATCGATGCTCGTGAATCTTGCTAGTTTCGATCTAAACGATGTATCCCGTTGTTTTGAGCCGGAATACAAGTTTTCGCGCAGTTCTGAGAGAAAAAGTTTACACCTTTCACTCGTCTACTCTTCGACGACTGTAAAATCGATGCTCGTGAATTTTGCTAGTTTGAATCTAAAACGATGTATCCCTTTGTTTTGAGCCGGAATACAAGTGTTCACGCAGTTCTGAGAGAAAAAGTTTACACCTTTCTCACGTCTACTCTTCGACGACCTGTAAAATCGATGCTCGTGAATCTTGCTAGTTTTGATCTAAAACGATGTATCCCGTTGTTTTGAGCCGGAATACAAGTTTTCGCGCAGTTCTGAGAGATAAAGTTTACACCTTTCACTCGTCTACTCTTCGACGACTTGTAAAATCGATGCTCGTGAATTTTGCTAGTTTGAATCTAAAACGATGTATCCCTTTGTTTTGAGCCGGAATACAAGTGTTCACGCAGTTCTGAGAGAAAAAGTTTACACCTTTCTCACGTCTACTCTTCGGCGACCTGTAAAATCGATGCTCGCGAATCTTGCTAGTTTCGATCTAAAACGATGTATCCCGTTGTTTTGAGCCGGAATACAAGTTTTCGCGCAGTTCTGAGAGAAAAAGTTTACACCTTTCTCTCGTCTACTCTTCGATGAATTGTAAAGTCGATGCTCGTGAATTTGCTAGTTTCGATATAAAACGATGTATCCCGTTGTTTTGAGCCGGAATACAAGTGTTCCCGCAGTTCTGAGAGAAAAAAGTTTACACCTTTCTCACGTCTACTCTTCGACTACCTGTAAAATCGAAGCTCGTGATTCTTGCTAGTTTCGATCTAAAACGATGTATCCCGTTGTTTTGAGCCGGAATACAAGTTTTCGCGCAGTTCTGAGAGAAAACGTTTACACCTTTCTCTCGTCTACTCTTCGACGGCTTGTAAAATTGATGCTCATGAATTCTAATAGTTTCGCACTAAAACGATGTATCCCGTTGTTTTGAGTCGGAATACAAGTTTTCGCGCAGTTCAGAGAGAAAAAGTTTACACCTTTCTCACGACTACTCTTCGAGGACCTGTAAAATCGATGCTCGTGAATCTTGCTAGTTTCGATTTAAAACGATGTATCCCGTTGTTTTGAGCCGGAATACAAGTGTTCACGCAGTTCTGAGAGAAAAAGTTTACACCTTTCTCACGTCTACTCTTCGACGACCTGTAAAATCGATGCTCGTGAATCTTGCTAGTTTCGATCTAAAACGATGTATCCCGTTGTTTTGAGCCGGAATACAAGTTTTCGCCCAGTTCTGAGAGAAAAAGCTTACACCTTTCTCTCGTCTACTCTTCGACGACCTGTAAAATCGATGCTCGTGAATCTTCCTAGTTTCGATCTAAAACGATGTATCCCGTTGTTTTGAGCCGGAATACAAGTTTTCGCGCAGTCTGAGAGAAAAAGTTTACACCTTTCTCACGTCTACTCTTCGACGACTGTAAAATCGATGCTCGTGAATCTTGCTAGTTTCGATCTAAAACGATGTGTCCCGTTGTTTTGAGCCGGAATACAAGTTTTCGCGCAGTTCTGAGAGAAAAAGCTTACACCTTTCACTCGTCTACTCTTCGATGACTTGAAAAATCAATGCTCGTGAATCTTGCTAGCTTCGATCTAAAACGATATATCCCGTTGTTTTGAGCCGGAATACAAGTGTTCACGCAGTTCTGAGAGAAAACGTTTACACCTTTCTCACGTCTACTCTTCGACGACCTGTAAAATCGATGCTCGTGAATCTTGCTAGTTTCGATCTAAAACGTTGTATCCCGTTGTTTTGAGCCGGAATACAAGTTTTCGCGCAGTTCTGAGAGAAAAAGTTTCCACCTTTCTCACGTCTACTCTTCGACGACCTGTAAATTGATGCTCGTGAATCTTGCTAGTTTCGATCTAAAACGATGTATCCCGTTGTTTTGAGCCGGAATACAAGTTTTCGCGCAGTTCTGAGAGAAAAACGTTTACACCTTTCTCTCGTCTACTCTTCGACGGCTTGTAAAATCGATGCTCATGAATTCTAATAATTTCGATCTAAAACGATGTATCCCGTTGTTTTGAGTCGGAATACAAGTTTTCGCGCAGTTCTGAGAGAAAAAAGTTTACACCTTTCTCTCGTCTACTCTTCGAGGACCTGTAAAATCGATGCTCGTGAATCTTGCTAGTTTCGATCTAAAGCGATGTATCCGTTGTTTTGAGCCGGAATACAAGTGTTCACGCAGTTCTGAGAGAAAAAGTTTTACACCTTTCTCACGTCTACTCTTCGACGACCTGTAAAATCGATGCTCGTGAATCTTGCTAGTTTTCGATCTAAAACGATGTATCCCGTTGTTTTGAGCCGGAATACAAGGTTTTCGCGCAGTTCTGAGAGAAAAAGCTTACACCTTTTTCTCGTCTACTCTTCGACGACCTGTAAAATCGATGCTCGTGAATCTTCCTAGTTTCGATCTAAAACGATGTATCCCGTTGTTTTGAGCCGGAATACAAGTTTTCGCGCAGTTCTGAGAGAAAACGTTTACACCTTTCTCTCGTCTACTCTTCGATGACCTGTAAAATCGATGCTCGTGAATCTTGCTAGTTTCGATCTAAAACGATGTATCCCGTTGTTTTGAGCCGGAATACAAGGTTTTCGCGCAGTTCTGAGAGAAAAAGTTTACACCTCTTTCACTCGTCTACTCTTCGACGACTTGTAAAATCGATGCTCGTGAATTTTGCTAGTTTGAATCTAAAACGATGTATCCCTTTGTTTTGAGCCGGAATACAAGTGTTCACGCAGTTCTGAGAGAAAACGTTTACACCTTTCTCTCGTCTACTCTTCGACGGCTTGTAAAAGATGTGAATGCTCATGAATTCTAATAGTTTCGCACTAAAACGATGTATCCCGTTGTTTTGAGTCGGAATACAAGTTTTCGCGCAGTTCAGAGAGAAAAAGTTTACACCTTTCTCACGACTACTCTTCGAGGACCTGTAAAATCGATGCTCGTGAATCTTGCTAGTTTCGATCTAAAACGATGTATCCCGTTGTTTTGAGCCGGAATACAAGTGTTCACGCAGTTCTGAAGAGAAAAAGTTTACACCTTTCTCACGTCTACTCTTCGACGACCTGTAAAATCGATGCTCGTGAATCTTGCTAGTTTCGATCTAAAACGATGTATCCCGTTGTTTTGAGCCGGAATACAAGTTTCTTAGCCCAGTTCTGAGAGAAAAAGCTTACACCTTTCTCTCGTCTACTCTTCGACGACCTGTAAAATCGATGCTCGTGAATCTTCCTAGTTTCGATCTAAACGATGTATCCCGTTGTTTTGAGCCGGAATACAAGTTTTCGCGCAGTTCTGAGAGAAAAAGTTTACACCTTTCTCACGTCTACTCTTCGACGACCTGTAAAATCGATGCTCGTGAATCTTGCTAGTTTCGATCTAAAACGATATGTCCCGTTGTTTTGAGCCGGAATACAAGTTTTCGCGCAGTTCTGAGAGAAAAAGCTTACACCTTTCACTCGTCTACTCTTCGATGACTTGAAAAATCAATGCTCGTGAATCTTGCTAGCTTCGATCTAAAACGATATATCCCGTTGTTTTGAGCCGGAATACAAGTGTTCACGCAGTTCTGAGAGAAAACGTTTACACCTTTCTCACGTCTACTCTTCGACGACCTGTAAATCGATGCTCGTGAATCTTGCTAGTTTCGATCTAAAACGATGTATCCCGTTGTTTTGAGCCGGAATACAAGTTTTCGCGCAGTTCTGAGAGAAAACGTTTACACCTTTCTCTCGTCTACTCTTCGACGGCTTGTAAAATCGATGCTCATGAATTCTAATAGTTTCGATCTAAAACGATGTATCCCGTTGTTTTGAGTCGGAATACAAGTTTTCGCAGCAGTTCTGAGAGATAAAGTTTGCACCTTTCTCTCGTCTACTCTTCGACGACTTGTAAAATCGATGCTCGTAAATTTTCATCGTTTCGATCTAAAACGATGTATCCCGTTGTTTGGAGCCGGAATACATGTTTTCGCGCAGTTCTGAGAGAAAAAGTTTACACCTTTCTTTATCTAGTCTTCGAGGACTTGAAAAAATCGATGCTCGTGAATCTTGCTAGTTTCGATCTAAAACGATGTATCCCGTTGTTTTGAGCCGGAATACAAGTGTTCACGCAGTTCTGAGAGAAAAAGTTTACACCTTTCTCACGTCTACTCTTCGACGACCTGTAAAATCGATGCTCGTGAATCTTGCTAGTTTCGATCTAAAACGATGTATCCCGTTGTTTTGAGCCGGAATACAAGTGTTCACGCAGTTCTGAGAGAAAAAGTTTTACACCTTTCTCACGTCTACTCTTCGGCGACCTGTAAAATTGATGCTCGTGAATCTTGCTAGTTCTCGATCTAAAACGATGTATCCCGTTGTTTTGAGCCGGAATACAAGTTTTCGCGCAGTTCTGAGAGAAAACGTTTACACCTTTCTCACGTCTACTCTTCGACGACCTGTAAAATCGATGCTCGTGAATCTTGCTAGTTTCGATCTAAAGCGATGTATCCCGTTGTTTTGAGCCGGAATACAAGTGTTCACGCAGTTCTGAGAGAAAAAGTTTACACCTTTCTCACGTCTACTCTTCGACGACCTGTAAAATCGATGCTCGTGAATCTTGCTAGTTCGATCTAAAACGATGTATCCCGTTGTTTTGAGCCGGAATACAAGTTTTCGCGCAGTTCTGAGAGAAAAAGCTTACACCTTTTTCTCGTCTACTCTTCGACGACCTGTAAAATCGATGCTCGTGAATCTTCCTAGTTTCGATCTAAAACGATGTATCCCGTTGTTTTGAGCCGGAATACAAGTTTTCGCGCAGTTCTGAGAGAAAACGTTTACACCTTTCTCTCGTCTACTCTTCGATGACCTGTAAAATCGATGCTCGTGAATCTTGCTAGTTTCGATCTAAAACGATGTTATCCCGTTGTTTTGAGCCGGAATACAAGTTTTCGCGCAGTTCTGAGAGAAAAAGTTTACACCTTTCACTCGTCTACTCTTCGACGACTTGTAAAATCGATGCTCGTGAATTTTTGCTAGTTTGAATCTAAACGATGTATCCCTTTGTTTTGAGCCGGAATACAAGTGTTCACGCAGTTCTGAGAGAAAACGTTTACACCTTTCTCTCGTCTACTCTTCGACGGCTTGTAAAATTGATGCTCATGAATTCTAATAGTTTCGCACTAAAACGATGTATCCCGTTGTTTTGAGTCGGAATACAAGTTTTCGCGCAGTTCAGAGAGAAAAAGTTTACACCTTTCTCACGACTACTCTTCGAGGACCTGTAAAATCGATGCTCGTGAATCTTGCTAGTTTCGATCTAAAACGATGTATCCCGTTGTTTTGAGCCGGAATACAAGTGTTCACGCAGTTCTGAGAGAAAAAGTTTACACCTTTCTCACGCCTACTCTTCGACGACCTGTAAAATCGATGCTCGTGAATCTTGCTAGTTTCGAGTCTAAAACGATGTATCCCGTTGTTTTGAGCCGGAATACAAGTTTTAGCCCAGTTCTGAGAGAAAAAGCTTACACCTTTCTCTCGTCTACTCTTCGACGACCTGTGAAATCGATGCTCGTGAATCTTCCTAGTTTCGATCTAAAACGATGTATCCCGTTGTTTTGAGCCGGAATACAAGTTTTCGCGCAGTTCTGAGAGAAAAAGTTTACACCTTTCTCACGTCTACTCTTCGACGACCTGTAAAATCGATGCTCGTGAATCTTGCTAGTTTCGATCTAAAACGATATGTCCCGTTGTTTTGAGCCGGAATACAAGTTTTCGCGCAGTTCTGAGAGAAAAAGCTTACACCTTTCACTCGTCTACTCTTCGATGCCTTGAAAAATCAATGCTCGTGAATCTTGCTAGCTTCGATCTAAAACGATATATCCGTTGTTTTGAGCCGGAATACAAGTGTTCACGCAGTTCTGAGAGAAAAACGTTTACACCTTTCTCACGTCTACTCTTCGACGACCTGTAAAATCGATGCTCGTGAATCTTGCTAGTTTCGATCTAAAACGATGTATCCCGTTGTTTTGAGCCGGAATACAAGTTTTCGCGCAGTTCTGAGAGAAAACGTTTACACCTTTCTCTCGTCTACTCTTCGACGGCTTGTAAAATCGATGCTCATGAATTCTAATAGTTTCGATCTAAAACGATGTATCCCGTTGTTTTGAGTCGGAATACAAGTTTTCGCAGCAGTTCTGAGAGATAAAGTTGCACCTTTCTCTCGTCTACTCTTCGACGACTTGTAAAATCGATGCTCGTAAATTTTCATCGTTTCGATCTAAACGATGTATCCCGTTGTTTGGAGCCGGAATACATGTTTTCGCGCAGTTCTGAGAGAAAAAGTTTACACCTTTCTTTATCTAGTCTTCGAGGACTTGAAAAATCGATGCTCGTGAATCTTGCTAGTTTCGATCTAAAACGATGTATCCCGTTGTTTTGAGCCGGAATACAAGTGTTCACGCAGTTCTGAGAGAAAAAGTTTACACCTTTCTCACGTCTACTCTTCGACGACCTGTAAAATCGATGCTCGTGAATCTTGCTAGTTTCGATCTAAAACGATGTATCCCGTTGTTTTGAGCCGGAATACAAGTGTTCTTCACGCAGTTCTGAGAGAAAAAGTTTACACCTTTCTCACGTCTACTCTTCGGCGACCTGTAAAATTGATGCTCGTGAATCTTGCTAGTTTCGATCTAAAACGATGTATCCCGTTGTTTTGAGCCGGAATACAAGTTTTCGCGCAGTTCTGAGAGAAAACGTTTACACCTTTCTCACGTCTACTCTTCGACGACCTGTAAAATCGATGCTCGTGAATCTTGCTAGTTTCGATCTAAAACGATGTATCCCGTTGTTTTGAGCCGGAATACAAGTTTTCGCGCAGTTCTGAGAGATAAAGTTTACACCTTTCACTCGTTTACTCTTCGACGACTTGTAAAATCGATGCTCGTGAATTTTGCTAGTTTGAATCTAAAACGATGTATCCCTCTGTTTTGAGCCGGAATACAAGTGTTCACGCAGTTCTGAGAGAAAAAGTTTACACCTTTCTCACGTCTACTCTTCGAGGACCTGTAAAATCGATGCTCGTGAATCTTAGTAGCTTCGATCTAAAACGATATATCCCGTTGTTTTGAGCAGGAATACAAGTGTTCACGAAGTTCTGAGAGAAAAAGTTTACACCTTTCTGACGTCTACTCTTCGACGACCTGTAAAATCGATGCTCGTGAATCTTGCTAGTTTCGATCTAAAACGATGTATCCCGTTGTTTTGAGCCAGAATACAAGTTTTCGCGCAGTTCTGAGAGAAAACGTTTACACCTTTCTCTCGTCTACTCTTCGACGGCTTGTAAAATCGATGTTCATGAATTCTAATAGTTTCGATCTAAAACGATGTATCCCGTTGTTTTGAGTCGGAATACAAGTGTTCACGCAGTTCTGAGAGAAAAAGTTTACACCTTTCTCACGTCTACTCTTGACGACCTATAAAATCGATGCTCGTGAATCTTGCTAGTTTCGATCTAAAACGATGTATCCCGTTGTTTTGAGCCGGAATACAAGTTTTCGCGCAGTTCTGAGAGAAAACGTTTACACCTTTCTCTCGTCTACTCTTCGACGGCTTGTAAAATCGATGTTCATGAATTCTAATAGTTTCGATCTAAAACGATGTATCCCGTTGTTTTGAGTCGGAATACAAGTTTTTGCGCAGTTCTGAGAGATAAAGTTTGCACCTTTCTCTCGTCTACTCTTCGACGACTTGTAAAATCGATGCTCGTGAATTTTCATAGTTTCGATCTAAAACGATGTATCCCGTTGTTTGGAGCCGGAATACATGTTTTCGCGCAGTTCTGAGAGAAAAAGTTTACAGCTTTCTTTCTCTAGTCTTCGAGGACTTGAAAAATCGATGCTCGTAAATCTTGCAAGTTTTGATCTAAAACGATGTATCCCGTTGTTTTGAGCCGGAATACAAGTGTTCACACAGTTCTGAGAGAAAAAGTTTACACCTTTCTCACGTCTACTCTTCGACGACCTGTAAAATCGATGCTCGTGAATCTTGCTAGTTTCGATCTAAAACGATGTATCCCGTTGTTTTGAGCCGAAATACAAGTTTTCGCGCAGTTCTGAGAGAAAAAGCTTACACCTTTTTCTCGTCTACTCTTCGACGACCTCTAAAATCGATGCTCGTGAATCTTCCTAGTTTCGATCTAAAACGATGTATCCCGTTGTTTTGAGCCGGAATACAAGTTTTCGCGCAGTTCTGAGAGAAAACTTTTACACCTTTCTCTCGTCTACTCTTCGACGACCTGTAAAATCGATGCTCGTGAATCTTGCTAGTTTCGATCTAAAACGATGTATCCCGTTGTTTTGAGCCGGAATACAAGTTTTCGCGCAGTTCTGAGAGAAAAAGTTTACACCTTTCACTCGTCTACTCTTCGACGACTTGTAAAATCGATGCTCGTGAATTTTGCTAGTTTGAATCTAAAACGATGTATCCCTTTGTTTTGAGCCGGAATACAAGTGTTCACGCAGTTCTGAGAGAAAAAGTTTACACCTTTCTCACGTCTACTCTTCGACGACCTGTAAAATTGATGCTCGTGAATCTTGCTAGTTTCGATCTAAAACGATGTATCCCGTTGTTTTGAGCCGGAATACAAGTTTTCGCGCAGTTCTGAGAGAAAAAGTTTACACCTTTCTCACGTCTACTCTTCGACGACCTGTAAAATTGATGCTCGTGAATCTTGCTAGTTTCGATTTAAAACGATGTGTCCCGTTGTTTTGAGCCGGAATACAAGTTTTCGCGCAGTTCTGAGAGAAAACGTTTACACCTTTCACTCGTCTATCTTCGATGACTTGAAAAATCGATGCTCGTGAATCTTGCTAGCTTCGATTAAAACGATATATCCCGTTGTTTTGAGCCGGAATACAAGTGTTCACGCAGTTCTGAGAGAAAAAGTTTACACCTATCTCACGTCTACTCTTCGACGACCTGTAAAATCGATGCTCTTGAATCTTGCTAGTTTCGATCTAAAACGATGTATCCCGTTGTTTTGAGCCGGAATACAAGTTTTCGCGCAGTTCTGAGAGAAAACGTTTACACCTTTCTCTCGTCTACTCTTCGACGGCTTGTAAAATCGATGCTCATGAATTCTAATAGTTTCGATCTAAAACGATGTATCCCGTTGTTTTGAGTCGGAATACAAGTTTTTGCGCAGTTCTGAGAGATAAAGTTTGCACCTTTCTCTCGTCTACTCTTCGACGACTTGTAAATCGATGCTCGTGAATTTTCATAGTTTCGATCTAAAACGATGTATCCCGTTGTTTGGAGCCGGAATACATGTTTTCGCGCAGTTCTGAGAGAAAAAGTTTACAGCTTTCTTTCTCTAGTCTTCGAGGACTTGAAAAATCGATGCTCGTGAATCTTGCTAGTTTCGATCTAAAACAATGTATCCCGTTGTTTTGAGCCGGAATACAAGTGTTCACGCAGTTCTGAGAGAAAAAGTTTACACCTTTCTCACGTCTACTCTTCGACGACCTGTAAAATCGATGCTCGTGAATCTTGCTAGTTTCGATCTAAAACGATGTATCCCGTTGTTTTGAGCCGGAATACAAGTTTTCGCGCTGTTCTGAGAGAAAAAGCTTACACCTTTTTCTCGTCTACTCTTCGACGACCTCTAAAATCGATGCTCGTGAATCTTCCTAGTTTCGATCTAAAACGATGTATCCCGTTGTTTTGAGCCGGAATACAAGTTTTCGCGCAGTTCTGAGAGAAAACGTTTACACCTTTCTCTCGTCTACTCTTCGACGACCTGTAAAATCGATGCTCGTGAATCTTGCTAGTTTCGATCTAAAACGATGTATCCCGTTGTTTTGAGCCGGAATACAAGTTTTCGCGCAGTTCTGAGAGAAAAAGTTTACACCTTTCACTCGTCTACTCTTCGACGACTTGTAAAATCGATGCTCGTGAATTTTGCTAGTTTGAATCTAAAACGATGTATCCCTTTGTTTTGAGCCGGAATACAAGTGTTCACGCAGTTCTGAGAGAAAAAGTTTACACCTTTCTCACGTCTACTCTTCGACGACCTGTAAAATTGATGCTCGTGAATCTTGCTAGTTTCGATCTAAAACGATGTATCCCGTTCTTTTGAGCCGGAATACAAGTTTTCGCGCAATTCTGGGAGATAAAGTTTACACCTTTCACTCGTCTACTCTTCGACGACTTGTAAAATCGATGCTCGTGAATTTTGCTAGTTTGAATCTAAAACAATGTATCCCTTTGTTTTGAGCCGGAATACAAGTGTTCACGCAGTTCTGAGAGAAAAACTTTACACCTTTCTCACGTCTACTCTTCGGCGACCTGTAAAATCGATGCTCGTGAATCTTGCTAGTTTCGATCTAAAACGATGTATCCCGTTGTTTTTGAGCCGGAATACAAGTTTTCGCGCAGTTCTGAGAGAAAAGTTTACACCTTTCTCTCGTCTACTCTTCGATGAATTGTAAAGTCGATGCTCGTGAATTTTGCTAGTTTCGATATAAAACGATGTATCCCGTTGTTTTGAGCCGGAATACAAGTGTTCCCCGCAGTTCTGAGAGAAAAAGTTTACACCTTTCTCACGTCTACTCTTCGACGACCTGTAAAATCGATGCTCGTGAATCTTGCTAGTTTCGATCTAAAACGATGTATCCCGTTGTTTTGAGCCGGAATACAAGTTTTCGCGCAGTTCTGAGAGAAAACGTTTACACCTTTCTCTCGTCTACTCTTCGACGGCTTGTAAAATCGATGCTCATGAATTCTAATAGTTTCGCACTAAAACGATGTATTCCGTTGTTTTGAGTCGGAATACAAGTTTTCGCGCAGTTCTGAGAGAAAAAGTTTACACATTTCTCACGTCTACTCTTCGAGACCTGTAAAATCGATGCTCGTGAATCTTGCTAGTTTCGATCTAAAACGATGTATCCCGTTGTTTTGAGCCGGAATACAAGTTTTCGCCCAGTTCTGAGAGAAAAAGCTCACACCTTTCTCTCGTCTACTCTTCGACGACCTGTAAAATCGATGCTCGTGAATCTTCCTAGTTTCGATCTAAAACGATGTATCCCGTTGTTTGAGCCGGAATACAAGTGTTCACGCAGTTCTGAGAGAAAAAGTTTACAGCTTTCTCATGTCTACTCTTCGACGACCTGTAAATCGATGCTCGTGAATCTTGCTAGTTTCGATCTAAAACGATATATCCCGTTGTTTTGAGCCGGAATACAAGTTTTCGCGCAGTTCTGAGAGAAAAAGCTTACACCTTTTTCTCGTCTACTCTTCGACGACCTGTAAAATCGATGCTCGTGAATCTTCCTAGTTTCGATCTAAAACGATGTATCCCGTTGTTTTGAGCCGGAATACAAGTTTTCGCGCAGTTCTGAGAGAAAACGTTTACACCTTTCTCTCGTCTACTCTTCGACGACCTGTAAAATCGATGCTCGTGAATCTTGCTAGTTTCGATCTAAAACGATGTATCCCTTTGTTTTGAGCCGGAATACAAGTGTTCACGCAGTTCTGAGAGAAAAAGTTTACACCTTTCTCACGTCTACTCTTCGACGACCTGTAAAATCGGTGCTCGTGAATCTTGCTAGTTTCGATCTAAAACGATGTATCCCGTTGTTTTGAGCCGGAATACAAGTTTTCGCGCAATTCTGGGAGATAAAGTTTACACCTTTCACTCGTCTACTCTTCGACGACTTGTAAAATCGATGCTCGTGAATTTTGCTAGTTTGAATCTAAAACGATGTATCCCTTTGTTTTGAGCCGGAATACAAGTGTTCACGCAGTTCTGAGAGAAAAACTTTACACCTTTCTCACGTCTACTCTTCGGCGACCTGTAAAATCGATGCTCGTGAATCTTGCTAGTTTCGATCTAAAACGATGTATCCCGTTGTTTTGAGCCGGAATACAAGTTTTCGCGCAGTTCTGAGAGAAAAAGTTTACACCTTTCTCTCGTCTACTCTTCGATGAATTGTAAAGTCGATGCTCGTGAATTTTGCTAGTTTCGATATAAAACGATGTATCCCGTTGTTTTGAGCCGGAATACAAGTGTTCCCGCAGTTCTGAGAGAAAAAGTTTACACCTTTCTCACGTCTACTCTTCGACGACCTGTAAAATCGATGCTCGTGAATCTTGCTAGTTTCGATCTAAAACGATGTATCCCGTTGTTTTGAGCCGGAATACAAGTTTTCGCGCAGTTCTGAGAGAAAACGTTTACACCTTTCTCTCGTCTACTCTTCGACGGCTTGTAAAATCGATGCTCATGAATTCTAATAGTTTCGCACTAAAACGATGTATTCCGTTGTTTTGAGTCGGAATACAAGTTTTCGCGCAGTTCTGAGAGAAAAAGTTTACACATTTCTCACGTCTACTCTTCGAGGACCTGTAAAATCGATGCTCGTGAATCTTGCTAGTTTCGATCTAAAACGATGTATCCCGTTGTTTTGAGCCGGAATACAAGTGTTCACGCAGTTCTGAGAGAAAAAGTTTACACCTTTCTCACGTCTACTCTTCGACGACCTGTAAAATCGATGCTCGTGAATCTTGCTAGTTTCGATCTAAAACGATGTATCCCGTTGTTTTGAGCCGGAATACAAGTTTTCGCCCAGTTCTGAGAGAAAAAGCTTACACCTTTCTCTCGTCTACTCTTCGACGACCTGTAAAATCGATGCTCGTGAATCTTCCTAGTTTCGATTTAAAACGATGTATACCGTTGTTTTGAGCCGGAATACAAGTGGTCACGCAGTTCTGAGAGAAAAAGTTTACACCTTTCTCTCGTCTACTCTTCGATGAATTGTAAAGTCGATGCTCGTGAATTTTGCTAGTTTCGATATAAAACGATGTATCCCGTTGTTTTGAGCCGGAATACAAGTGTTCCCGCAGTTCTGAGAGAAAAAGTTTACACCTTTCTCACGTCTACTCTTCGACGACCTGTAAAATCGATGCTCGTGAATCTTGCTAGTTTCGATATAAAACGATGTATCCCGTTGTTTTGAGCCGGAATACAAGTTTTCGCGCAGTTCTGAGAGAAAACGTTTACACCTTTCTCTCGTCTACTCTTCGATGGCTTGTAAAATCGATGCTCATGAATTCTAATAGTTTCGCACTAAAACGATGTATTCCGTTGTTTTGAGTCGGAATACAAGTTTTCGCGCAGTTCTGAGAGAAAAAGTTTACACATTTCTCACGTCTACTCTTCGAGGACCTGTAAAATCGATGCTCGTGAATCTTGCTAGTTTCGATCTAAAACGATGTATCCCGTTCTTTTGAGCCGGAATACAAGTTTTCGCCCAGTTCTGAGAGAAAAAGCTCACACCTTTCTCTCGTCTACTCTTCGACGACCTGTAAAATCGATGCTCGTGAATCTTCCTAGTTTCGATCTAAAACGATGTATCCCGTTGTTTTGAGCCGGAATACAAGTGTTCACGCAGTTCTGAGAGAAAAAGTTTACAGCTTTCTCATGTCTACTCTTCGACGACCTGTAAAATCGATGCTCGTGAATCTTGCTAGTTTCGATCTAAAACGATATATCCCGTTGTTTTGAGCCGGAATACAAGTTTTCGCGCAGTTCTGAGAGAAAAAGCTTACACCTTTTTCTCGTCTACTCTTCGACGACCTGTAAAATCGATGCTCGTGAATCTTCCTAGTTTCGATCTAAAACGATGTATCCCGTTGTTTTGAGCCGGAATACAAGTTTTCGCGCAGTTCTGAGAGAAAACGTTTACACCTTTCTCTCGTCTACTCTTCGACGACCTGTAAAATCGATGCTCGTGAATCTTGCTAGTTTCGATCTAAAACGATGTATCCCGTTGTTTTGAGCCGGAATACAAGTTTTCGCGCAGTTCTGAGAGAAAAAGTTTACACCTTTCACTCGTCTACTCTTCGACGACTTGTAAAATCGATGCTCGTGAATTTTGCTAGTTTGAATCTAAAACGATGTATCCCTTTGTTTTGAGCCGGAATACAAGTGTTCCCGCAGTTCTGAGAGAAAAAGTTTACACCTTTCTCACGTCTACTCTTCGACGACCTGTAAAATCGATGCTCGTGAATCTTGCTAGTTTCGATCTAAAACGATGTATCCCGTTGTTTTGAGCCGGAATACAAGTTTTCGCGCAGTTCTGAGAGAAAACGTTTACACCTTTCTCTCGTCTACTCTTCGACGGCTTGTAAAATCGTTGCTCATGAATTCTAATAGTTTCGCACTAAAACGATGTATTCCGTTGTTTTGAGTCGGAATACAAGTTTTCGCGCAGTTCTGAGAGAAAAAGTTTACACCTTTCTCACGTCTACTCTTCGACGACCTGTAAAATCGATGCTCGTGAATCTTGCTAGTTTCGATCTAAAACGATGTATCCCGTTGTTTTGAGCCGGAATACAAGTTTTCGCGCAAGTTCTGAGAGAAAAAGTTTACACCTTTCTCACGTCTACTCTTCGACGACTTGTAAAATCGATGCTCGTGAATTTTGCTAGTTTGAATCTAAAACGATGTATCCCTTTGTTTTGAGCCGGAATACAAGTGTTCCCGCAGTTCTGAGAGAAAAAGTTTACACCTTTCTCTCGTCTACTCTTCGACGACCTGTAAAATCGATGCTCGTGAATCTTCCTAGTTTCGATCTAAAACGATGTATCCCATTGTTTTGAGCCGGAATACAAGTGTTCACGCAGTTCTGAGAGAAAAAGTTTACACCTTTCTCACGTCTACTCTTCGACGACCTGTAAAATCGATGCTCGTGAATCTTGCTAGTTTCGATCTAAAACGATGTATCCCGTTGTTTTGAGCCGGAATACAAGTTTTCGCCCAGTTCTGAGAGAAAAAGCTCACACCTTTCTCTCGTCTACTCTTCGACGACCTGTAAAATCGATGCTCGTGAATCTTCCTAGTTTCGATCTAAAACGATGTATCCCGTTGTTTTGAGCCGGAATACAAGTGTTCACGCAGTTCTGAGAGAAAAAGTTTACAGCTTTCTCATGTCTACTCTTCGACGACCTGTAAAATCGATGCTCGTGAATCTTGCTAGTTTCGATCTAAAACGATATATCCCGTTGTTTTGAGCCGGAATACAAGTTTTCGCGCAGTTCTGAGAGAAAAAGCTTACACCTTTTTCTCGTCTACTCTTCGACGACCTGTAAAATCGATGCTCGTGAATCTTCCTAGTTTCGATCTAAACAATGTATCCCGTTGTTTTGAGCCGGAATACAAGTTTTCGCGCAGTTCTGAGAGAAAACGTTTACACCTTTCTCTCGTCTACTCTTCGACGACCTGTAAAATCGATGCTCCGTGAATCTTGCTAGTTTCGATCTAAAACGATGTATCCCTTTGTTTTGAGCCGAATACAAGTGTTCACGCAGTTCTGAGAGAAAAAGTTTACACCTTTCTCACGTCTACTCTTCGACGACCTGTAAAATCGGTGCTCGTGAATCTTGCTAGTTTCGATCTAAAACGATGTATCCCGTTGTTATGAGCCGGAATACAAGTTTTCGCGCAGTTCTGAGAGATAAAGTTTACACCTTTCACTCGTCTACTCTTCGACGACTTGTAAAATCGATGCTCGTGAATTTTGCTAGTTTGAATCTAAAACGATGTATCCCTTTGTTTTGAGCCGGAATACAAGTGTTCACGCAGTTCTGAGAGAAAAAGTTTACACCTTTCTCACGTCTACTCTTCGGCGACCTGTAAAATCGATGCTCGCGAATCTTGCTAGTTTCGATCTAAAACGATGTATCCCGTTGTTTTGAGCCGGAATACAAGTTTTCGCGCAGTTCTGAGAGAAAAAGATTACACCTTTCTCTCGTCTACTCTTCGACGGCTTGTAAAATTGATGCTCATGAATTCTAATAGTTTCGCACTAAAACGATGTATCCCGTTGTTTTGAGTCGGAATACAAGTTTTCGCGCAGTTCAGAGAGAAAAAGTTTACACCTTTCTCACGACTACTCTTCGAGGACCTGTAAAATCGATGCTCGTGAATCTTGCTAGTTTCGATCTAAAACGATGTATCCCGTTGTTTTGAGCCGGAATACAAGTGTTCACGCAGTTCTGAGAGAAAAAGTTTACTTTATCACGTCTACTCTTCGACGACCTGTAAAATCGATGCTCGTGAATCTTGCTAGTTTCGATCTAAAACGATGTATCCCGTTGTTTTGAGCCGGAATACAAGTTTTCGCCCAGTTCTGAGAGAAAAAGCTTACACCTTTCTCTCGTCTACTCTTCGACGACCTGTAAAATCGATGCTCGTGAATCTTCCTAGTTTCGATCTAAAACGATGTGTCCCGTTGTTTTGAGCCGGAATACAAGTTTTCGCGCAGTTCTGAGAGAAAAAGCTTACACCTTTCACTCGTCTACTCTTCGATGACTTGAAAAATCAATGCTCGTGAATCTTGCTAGCTTCGATCTAAAACGATATATCCCGTTGTTTTGAGCCGGAATACAAGTGTTCACGCAGTTCTGAGAGAAAACGTTTACACCTTTCTCACGTCTACTCTTCGACGACCTGTAAAATCGATGCTCGTGAATCTTGCTAGTTTCGATCTAAAACGATGTATCCCGTTGTTTTGAGCCGGAATACAAGTTTTCGCGCAGTTCTGAGAGAAAACGTTTACACCTTTCTCTCGTCTACTCTTCGACGGCTTGTAAAATTGATGCTCATGAATTCTAATAGTTTCGATCTAAAACGATGTATCCCGTTGTTTTGAGCCGGAATACAAGTTTTCGCCCAGTTCTGAGAGAAAAAGCTTACACCTTTCTCTCGTCTACTCTTCGACGACCTGTAAAATCGATGCTCGTGAATCTTCCTAGTTTCGATCTAAAACGATGTGTCCCGTTGTTTTGAGCCGGAATACAAGTTTTCGCGCAGTTCTGAGAGAAAAAGCTTACACCTTTCACTCGTCTACTCTTCGATGACTTGAAAAATCAATGCTCGTGAATCTTGCTAGCTTCGATCTAAAACGATATATCCCGTTGTTTTGAGCCGGAATACAAGTGTTCACGCAGTTCTGAGAGAAAACGTTTACACCTTTCTCACGTCTACTCTTCGACGACCTGTAAAATCGATGCTCGTGAATCTTGCTAGTTTCGATCTAAAACGATGTATCCCGTTGTTTTGAGTCGGAATACAAGTTTTCGCGCAGTTCTGAGAGATAAAGTTTGCACCTTTCTCTCGTCTACTCTTCGACGACTTGTAAAATCGATGCTCGTAAATTTTCATCGTTTCGATCTAAAACGATGTATGCCGTTGTTTGGAGCCGGAATACATGTTTTCGCGCAGTTCTGAGAGAAAAAGTTTACACCTTTCTTTATCTAGTCTTCGAGGACTTGAAAAATCGATGCTCGTGAATCTTGCTAGTTTCAATCTAAAACGATGTATCCCGTTGTTTTGAGCCGGAATACAAGTGTTCACGCAGTTCTGAGAGAAAAAAGTTTACACCTTTCTCACGTCTACTCTTCGACGACCTGTAAAATCGATGCTCGTGAATCTTGCTAGTTTTCGATCTAAAACGATGTATCCCGTTGTTTTGAGCCGGAATACAAGTGTTCACGCAGTTCTGAGAGAAAAAGTTTACACCTTTCTCACGTCTACTCTTCGGCGACCTGTAAAATCGATGCTCGTGAATCTTGCTAGTTTCGATCTAAAACGATGTATCCCGTTGTTTTGAGCCGGAATACAAGTTTTCGCGCAGTTCTGAGAGAAACAAGACGAACTGCGCAACAAGAACACGGACGAAAGGAAGGCAGACACACACTAACGCGTTAGTGTGTGTCTGCCTCCCTTTCGTCCGTGTTCTTGTTGCGCAGTTCGTCTTTTTTGCATTATGATCAACCAACTAGCCCGACAAGTCCTGTTCTGAGAGAAAAAGTTTACACCTTTCACTCGTCTCTTCTTCGACGACTTGTAAAATCGATGCTCGTGAATTTTGCTAGTTTGAATCTAAAACGATGTATCCCTTTGTTTTGAGCCGGAATACAAGTGTTCACGCCGTTCTGAGAGAAAAAGTTTACACCTTTCTCACGTCTACTCTTCGACGACCTGTAAAAATCGATGCTCGTGAATCTTGCTAGTTTCGATCTAAAACGTTGTATCCCGTTGTTTTGAGCCGGAATACAAGTTTTCGCGCAGTTCTGAGAGATAAAGTTTACACCTTTCACTCGTCTACTCTTCGACGACTTGTAAAATCGATGCTCGTGAATTTTCCTAGTTTGAATCTAAAACGATGTATCCCTTTGTTTTGAGCCGGAATACAAGTGTTCACGCAGTTCTGAGAGAAAAAGTTTACACCTTTCTCACGTCTACTCTTCGAGGACCTGTAAAATCAATGCTCGTGAATCTTGCTAGTTTCGATCTAAAACGATGTATTCCGTTGTGTTGAGCCGGAATACAAGTGTTCACGCAGTTCTGAGAGAAAAAGTTTACACCTTTCTCACGTCTACTCTTCGACAACCTGTTAAATCGATGCTCGTGAATCTTGCTAGTTTCGATCTAAAACGATGTGTCCCGTTGTTTTGAGCCGGAATACAAGTTTTCGCGCAGTTCTGAGAGAAAAAGGCTTACACCTTTCACTCGTCTACTCTTCGATGACTTGAAAAATCGATGCTCGTGAATCTTGCTAGCTTCGATCTAATACGATATATCCCGTTGTTTTGAGCCGGAATACAAGCGTTCACGCAGTTCTGAGAGAAAAAGTTTACACCTTTCTGACGTCTACTCTTCGACGACCTGTAAAATCGATGCTCGTTATTCTTGCTAGTTTCGATCTAAAACGATGTATCCCGTTGTTTTGAGCCGGAATACAAGTTTTCGCGCAGTTCTGAGAGAAAACGTTTACACCTTTCTCTCGTCTACTCTTCGACGGCTTGTAAAATCGATGCTCATGAATTCTAATAGTTTCGATCTAAAACGATGTATCCCGTTGTTTTTGAGTCGGAATACAAGTTTTCGCGCAGTTCTGAGAGATAAAGTTTGCACCTTTATCTCGTCTACTCTTCGACGACTTGTAAAATCGATGCTCGTAAATTTTCATCGTTTCGATCTAAAACGATGTATCCCGTTGTTTGGAGCCGGAATACATGTTTTCGCGCAGTTCTGAGAGAAAAAGTTTACACCTTTTTTTATCTAGTCTTCGAGGACTTGAAAAATCGATGCTCGTGAATCTTGCTAGTTTCGATCTAAAACGATGTATCCCGTTGTTTTGAGCCGGAATACAAGTGTTCACGCAGTTCTGAGAGAAAAAGTTTACACCTTTCTCACGTCTACTCTTCGACGACCTGTAAAATCGATGCTCGTGAATCTTGCTAGTTTCGATCTAAAACGATGTATCCCGTTGTTTTTGAGCCGGAATACAAGTGTTTCACGCAGTTCTGAGAGAAAAAGTTTACACCTTTCTCACGTCTACTCTTCGGCGACCTGTAAAATCGATGCTCGTGAATCTTGCTAGTTTCGATCTAAAACGATGTATCCCGTTGTTTTTGAGCCGGAATACAAGTTTTCGCGCAGTTCTGAGAGAAAACGTTTACACCTTTCTCTCGTCTACTCTTCGACGACCTGTAAAATCGATGCTCGTGAATCTTGCTAGTTTCGATCTAAAACGATGTATCCCGTTGTTTTGAGCGGGAATACAAGTTTTCGCGCAGTTCTGAGAGAAAAAGTTTACACCTTTCACTCGTCTCTTCTTCGACGACTTGTAAAATCGATGCTCGTGAATTTTGCTAGTTTGAATCTAAAACGATGTATCCCTTTGTTTTGAGCCGGAATACAAGTGTTCACGCAGTTCTGAGAGAAAAAGTTTACACCTTTCTCACGTCTACTCTTCGACGACCTGTAAAATCGATGCTCGTGAATCTTGCTAGTTTCGATCTAAAACGATGTATCCCGTTGTTTTGAGCCGGAATACAAGTTTTCGCCCAGTTCTGAGAGAAAAAAGCTTACACCTTTCTCTCGTCTACTCTTCGACGTCCTGTAAAATCGATGCTCGTGAATCTTCCTAGTTTCGATCTAAAACGATGTATCCCGTTGTTTTGAGCCGGAATACAAGTTTTCGCGCAGTTCTGAGAGAAAAAGTTTACACCTTTCTCACGTCTACTCTTCGACGACCTGTAAAATCGATGCTCGTGAATCTTGCTAGTTTCGATCTAAAACGATGTGTCCCGTTGTTTTGAGCCGGAATACAAGTTTTCGCGCAGTTCTGAGAGAAAAAGCTTACACCTTTCACTCGTCTACTCTTCGATGACTTGAAAAATCAATGCTCGTGAATCTTGCTAGCTTCGATCTAAAACGATATATCCCGTTGTTTTGAGCCGGAATACAAGTGTTCACGCAGTTCTGAGAGAAAACGTTTACACCTTTCTCACGTCTACTCTTCGACGACCTGTAAAATCGATGCTCGTGAATCTTGCTAGTTTCGATCTAAAATGATGTATCCCGTTGTTTTGAGCCGGAATACAAGTTTTCGCGCAGTTCTGAGAGAAAACGTTTACACCTTTCTCTCGTCTACTCTTCGACGGCTTGTAAAATCGATGCTCATGAATTCTAATAGTTTCGATCTAAAACGATGTATCCCGTTGTTTTTGAGTCGGAATACAAGTTTTCGCGCAGTTCTGAGAGATAAAGTTTGCACCTTTCTCTCGTCCTACTCTTCGACGACTTGTAAAATCGATGCTCGTGAATTTTGCTAGTTTGAATCTAAAACGATGTATCCCTTTGTTTGGAGCCGGAATACATGTTTTCGCGCAGTTCTGAGAGAAAAAGTTTACACCTTTCTTTATCCAGTCTTCGAGGACTTGAAAAATCGATGCTCGTGAATCTTGCTAGTTTCGATCTAAAACGATGTATCCCGTTGTTTTGAGCCGGAATACAAGTGTTCACGCAGTTCTGAGAGAAAAAGTTTACACCTTTCTCACGTCTACTCTTCGACGACCTGTAAAATCGATGCTCGTGAATCTTGCTAGTTTCGATCTAAAACGATGTATCCCGTTGTTTTGAGCCGGAATACAAGTGTTCACGCAGTTCTGAGAGAAAAAGTTTACACCTTTCTCACGTCTACTCTTCGGCGACCTGTAAAATCGATGCTCGTGAATCTTGCTAGTTTCGATCTAAAACGATGTATCCCGTTGTTTTGAGCCGGAATACAAGTTTTCGCGCAGTTCTGAGAGAAAACGTTTACACCTTTCTCTCGTCTACTCTTCGACGACCTGTAAAATCGATGCTCGTGAATCTTGCTAGTTTCGATCTAAAACGATGTATCCCGTTGTTTTGAGCGGGAATACAAGTTTTCGCGCAGTTCTGAGAGAAAAAGTTTACACCTTTCACTCGTCTCTTCTTCGACGACTTGTAAAATCGATGCTCGTGAATTTTGCTAGTTTGAATCTAAAACGATGTATCCCTTTGTTTTGAGCCGGAATACAAGTGTTCACGCAGTTTTGAGAGAAAAAGTTTACACCTTTCTCACGTCTACTCTTCGACGACCTGTAAAATCGATGCTCGTGAATCTTGCTAGTTTCGATCTAAAACGATGTATCCCGTTGTTTTGAGCCGGAATACAAGTTTTCGCCCAGTTTCTGAGAGAAAAAAGCTTACACCTTTCTCTCGTCTACTCTTCGACGACCTGTAAAATCGATGCTCGTGAATCTTCCTAGTTTCGATCTAAAACGATGTATCCCGTTGTTTTGAGCCGGAATACAAGTTTTCGCGCAGTTCTGAGAGAAAAAGTTTACACCTTTCTCACGTCTACTCTTCGACGACCTGTAAAAATCGATGCTCGTGAATCTTGCTAGTTTCGATCTAAAACGATGTGTCCCGTTGTTTTGAGCCGGAATACAAGTTTTCGCGCAGTTCTGAGAGAAAAAGCTTACACCTTTCACTCGTCTACTCTTCGATGACTTGAAAAATCAATGCTCGTGAATCTTGCTAGCTTCGATCTAAAACGATATATCCCGTTGTTTTGAGCCGGAATACAAGTGTTCATGCAGTTCTGAGAGAAAACGTTTGCACCTTTCTCACGTCTACTCTTCGACGACCTGTAAAATCGATGCTCGTGAATCTTGCTAGTTTCGATCTAAAACGATGTATCCCGTTGTTTTGAGCCGGAATACAAGTTTTCGCGCAGTTCTGAGAGAAAACGTTTACACCTTTCTCTCGTCTACTCTTCGACGGCTTGTAAAATCGATGCTCATGAATTCTAATAGTTTCGATCTAAAACGATGTATCCCGTTGTTTTGAGTCGGAATACAAGTTTTCGCGCAGTTCTGAGAGATAAAGTTTGCACCTTTCTCTCGTCTACTCTTCGACGACTTGTAAAATCGATGCTCGTGAATTTTGCTAGTTTGAATCTAAAACGATGTATCCCTTTGTTTGGAGCCAGAATACATGTTTTCGCGCAGTTCTGAGAGAAAAAGTTTACACCTTTCTTTATCTAGTCTTCGAGGACTTGAAAAATCGATGCTCGTGAATCTTGCTAGTTTCGATCTAAAACGATGTATCCCGTTGTTTTGAGCCGGAATACAAGTGTTCACGCAGTTCTGAGAGAAAAAGTTTACACCTTT